>NW_020682595.1:0-16672 GCF_002925995.2 Terrapene triunguis
TGGCCTTTCCCCACCACCTAGAGACTTAAGAAATGCATAGGGGAAACCGAGGCACCCACACAGTATTCAGAGGAAACATTAAGAACAGTCCCACTTTGTCACACATGTGTAGTGCAGTGTGTGTGGAGGGATGTGCTGTCATTGTTTAGAGTAGCACAGTGTGTTTTGTAAAGCAGTGTGAAATATACCAGCCTGGCAGGAGGTCGGAGATGGACAGCAGGAGTCCTGGCCCCCAGGCCCCCCCCACCAGACCCCCTCCCCTCCCAGAGCCAGGGAGAGAACCCAGGAGTTCTGGCTCTCAGCCCCCCTGCTCAAACCACAATGTCCCCTTTCCTCCCTGAGCTGTGGCTAGAACCCAGGCATCCTGACCCCTGCCAGGGCTCTCCCTGCTAGGCTTTGAGGGGCCCCCTGGCAGCCGTTGCCCCCTTTTCTGATCTCTGCCCCTTGTTCATGGCCAGGTGCGGACCCTGCCCCCTGTGTCTTCCCCTTCACCTACAAGGGCAAGGTCTACACGGCCTGCACAACCGAGGACAGTGACCGGCCCTGGTGCGCCACCACCGCCAACTACGACCAGGACAAGGCCTACAGGGTCTGCTCCGAGGAGAGTGAGCAGCCAGGGGTGGGACAGCTGGGGGACGGGATGGGAGGGAAGCCGGGGGATGGGATGGGGAAAGGGGGTAGCTGGGGCACGGTTCAGGGATGGGGGGCAGCCCCAAGACAGGATGGGGATGGGGAAGAGCCAGCGGATGGGATGGGAACCGGGCACAGCACCGGGCAGCATGGAGGAGCGTCATGTTCCCCGTTTGTGATTCCACATGCCCAGAGCTGGCGGGTCTGGCCAATGTCCAGGTGCTCGGCCACTGTCTTCCTACCACCTGCCCCAGCGATGTCTCCAGAGCTGGGCAGGGCAGAGCCACCCAGTTGGTCTGTCTGATTAGCCCAATACAACCCCGCCCATCTGTCTGTCTGTCTATGGGTCAGACCCTTGCAGGGTGGCAGCAGAGTCCCCATCTCTGGTGGGCCTTACCCCCCCCCCCAGGCTCTGCCCAGGGTGGGGTGAGGGGTCCGCACCCGTCTGCACTAAACCCAGGGTGTCCCACCCCCTGACAATCCCTGTCTGTGTTTCCACTCAGCCTATGGGGGGAACTCGGAAGGCCAGCCCTGCTTCTTCCCCTTCGTGTACAAGGGCAGCACCTTCCACACCTGCATCACGGAGCAGCGCCACGGGGCCCAGCCCTGGTGCGCCACCACGGCAAACTACGACACGGATCAGCGCTGGAGCTACTGTTCTGACACAAGTATGGTGCCTCCGGGGACCCCACCCAGTGTCCCCCCACACACCCAGCCCTGCTGGTGCCCTTCACTCCTGACCCACAGCCCCTGCTAGCCCAGCCCTGGGCTCACCCCCAGCCCTGCTGGTGCTCTTCACTCCTGACCCACAGCCCCAGCTAGCCCAGCCCTGGGCTCACCCCCCTCACAGCTCTGCCAGTGCCCCATAACCCAGTCCCCCATTCCCTGCACTACCCCACGGTTGTTGGGGGCAGTGGCCAGGCTGCTGTGGGGCTCAGGGGAGACAAGGGGTTTTATTTACCTGGAAATGGGCTCAACTTGTGGTGATTCTGATTTGAGTGTGAGCCGCGTTACCCAGCATGCTCTCTGTCTCTTCGGTCTCCCACATCCCATCTCTCTCCCCCGCCCCATCTCCCGCAGTGCTTGGCGGGAACTCGGAGGAGCCCTGTACGTTCCCATTCAGCTACAAAGGCAAGAGGTACACGGCTTGTACCATGGATGACAGCAAGCGGCCCTGGTGTGCCACCACGAGCAACTATGAAGCAGACCAAAAATGGAGGTACTGCGGCACGGCAGGTATGTGGGGCCAGGAGAGGCTTAAGGGGTGGGTTTGCTTTGCAGCTGGTATGTACACAGACTGGGAGGTGGGGGGGGGAATCAGGACACATGCGTTCTATTCCTCATAGACTCATAGACTTTAAGGTCAGAAGGGACCATTATGATCATCTAGTCCGACCGCCTGCACAATGCAGGCCACAGAATCTCACCCACCCGCTGCTGTAACAAACCCCTAACCTATGTCTGAGTTATTGAAGTCCTCAATTTGTGGTTTAAAGACCTCAAGGTGCAGAAAATCCTCCAGCAAGTGACCCGTGCCCCAAGCTGCAGAGGAAGGCGAAAAACCTCCAGGGCCTCTGCCAATCTGCCCTGGAGGAAAATTCCTTCCCGACCCCAAATATGGCGATCAGCTAAACCCTGAGCATGTGGGCAAGACTCACCAGCCAGACACCCAGGAAAGAATTCTCTGTAGTAACTCAGATCCCACCCCATCTAACATCCCATCACAGACCATTGGGCATATTTACCTGCTAATAATCAAAGATCAATTAATTGCTAGCATTCCTGGTTTTGGCTCTGTTTCTATGCAGCACCGGGCATGACGGGGCCCGATCTCAATGACTGTGTGTCTGGGCAATGCTCTATTCTACTCTATTCTATTCTATGTGTGTCTCCATTACTGTGGTATCTGAACAGCTAAACAAAAGGAGTGGACAAGAAGCATTCATTTGTGTATAGGTCCTGTAGGAGCAAGGAACATCTCAGTGCCCAAATTGAACCACACCAAAATTTTGCCCAGTGCTGCCAATTGACACCTTGGATCTTTTCCCTAGCCTAGAAATATTTTTGGGAATTCAACATTTTTCCCCTCTGGGTTGGAGGGGGAAAAAAATGAAACCTCGAAAATATTCATGAACTGAAAAGCCAAACTCTCTTTCAGTTCGGCTCAGTTAAAAAGTTTCGTTTTGAAATGTTCTGTTTCAATTTCAACCTTTTTTTCTTTTTTTAATTTGTTTTTACTCTAATTAGCTTAAATTCCTGTAACCCTTCTGCCAGTCAGAGCTGGCAGTAACAAGGGCCGGGTTCAGTATCTAGGGGTTCCTTTTCAACAATACAACACAGAACAAGCTCGAGCCCCCACCCAGTGACCTGGGACAATTACACACCACCCCCTGGGCGCCCCTAAGAGCCAAAACTTCCCCTCTTGCAAGCACAGAGTCTGAGTGTAGAAAAGAAACTTTTAATAAAAGGAGGGAAGTAACTCTACATTAATTTGGGAAAACACCACAAACAGGGTTCATAAACATAAACCATGAGCAAAAGACCCACCCCCAACTAAGTTGGGCCGTGTCCTTTTCCCCTCAAGGTCTTAAGTCCAGCAACAAAAAGTCCCTTTAACATGCCCATCTCTTCTCTGCACCCACTCACAGTTGCTGTCCTTGGCCAGTGCAGACCTAGAGTTCAGAGGTGCATCTGCAGAGTTCACCTCCTACCCTGGGTGGAAGGAGGGTGGGTAAGGAGTCACCTTACTTGCTCCACTGCTCAGGCACTCACTCGTCGCCCCTCTCTGCGGGGCTCTGCTCTGGCCCTCTCCACCAGCTGCCCTGCTGGCCACTCGCTAAGATGTCTTCAGGGCCCACCACTTAACACAGCTCTCAGTGATTTCAGCTGTTAGTGGGGGAGCCTCACTTCTGGTGCACATGGGTCAGTCTCTTGCATCAGAGTCACTGTCCCAAAGCAAGTCTAATACCTAGACCGAGGTATCAGTGACTTCAGCTCTGCAGCATGTAACAAAACTCTCAATTGAGTCTAAATTAGCTCTTTTATTATACCATGGAGAGAGGATGGGTCAAAGAGTGTCTGGGGCCCTTGGGCACAGTCCACACAAACACTTGTCCCCACCCTCTCTCAGTTTATTGGGCTTTGGAACTCATGTCCCCTGCCTAGTGAGTGCTGTTCAGTTGAGGGTATGCCAGGTACAGTGCCCTCGGTTCACACAAGGATAGCAATCCTTTATTACTCCTGCCCCAATAACAAGGAGCCTGGGGATGCCACACCAGCCAAAAGTGACCATTTGGGCCAGCAATCACATCATGCTGAGCACCTAGGCAGGGTGGATGTGTCCATGCAAACAAGATCAGCTTCTGAAGTCCTCTTCCACAGCTCACCACTAGATGTCAGGGGAGAGCTCATTCAGACTCTGCTTGCATTTCAAAATAAAAAGGCGCTCCCAACCCAGAACCCAGATTTTTTTCCCATTTCAAACACGTCTAAACATTTCCACGCTTTTTTCCCCTCTACATTTTTTTCAAGTCGTGAAATGCGTCAAAACCAGCAACATTCATCAAAATGCTCAAACAGTTTCGATTCCCACGAATTGGCATTTTTTCCACTTAAAAAAAATGTTTTGTTGGGAAAATTCGTGCCCGGTTCTCCCAGCAAATCGCCTGCCCTACGTCCTGCCTTCTGCCCTGTCTTAACCCTTTCCTCCCTTGCCTCTTTCTCCACCAGCTGCAGGGGGAAATTTGGACAGCTCCCCTTGCGTCTTCCCTTTCATCTATAAGGACAAGATCTACCACAGCTGTATGGCAGTCGATGACAAGATGGGAAGGCCCTGGTGTGCTACCACTCCCAACTATGACAAAGACCATCTCTGGCGCTTCTGCTTGAGCAAGGGTGAGTCCCGGCCGTGACCAGAGCGCTCTGTGTCGACACAGAGGGAAAGGGTCTGTGGAGGACGTGCCGGTACGTGGAGCTCTAGCACAGGGGGTGCTGTCACCCAGTCTTGCAGGCCAAATGAGCTTCCTGGTGGGGCTGTGTGCTACAAATGGCTTCCCCTGTGCAGCCAGATTGCCTGGCACCTCCTTGTGATGCGGCTGTCAGAGATGGGAGGCCATTGCCAGGCTAGATAGGCCCCCGGGGTGATCCCATGCTCCTAGGCGCAACGCCATTCACCCACTGTACAAAATTATCTTCGTTTCACCGCAGCAGTGAGATGAGACACCCCGGCTTTTCTTTTTTGCTAACAAAACGGCCATGACGGTCATTCTCTTTGGCGTTCACTCTGATTAACTTGTTGCCTTTGCAGCCTATGGGGGGAACTCCAGTGGCAAGCGCTGCACGTTTCCTTTCATCTACAAAACTGAGCTATTTCACAGCTGCACGAATGCTGGAGACAAGAAGGGAAATTTCTGGTGTGCCACAACCCAGAACTACAACCAGGATAAGCTGTGGAGCTACTGTCCAGATATCAGTAATGTATCCAGTCTCTTTGTATATTCCCTCTGGGGCAGATCTGGTTTTCTGGTGATTCTGAAAAATCAGGCTAGGGGACGAGCTTGTCATGGATTGCCATGAAAATGAATTTTTTGAAATTGTCAGTGAATCAAAAAATTGGGAGGGGGAGATAATTTCAGGTAGATCATGAAAGTTCATTTTTTTTAAAATTGTCATTTCATTGCAAAGTCAGAAAAATGGTTTTGAGTGTATTCCTAAAATGAAATTTCTGAAATTTGCAGAGAGTTAAAAAAATTAGAAAAACGTTTGTCTTGGGTTGTCCAGAAAATGAAACATTTCACAGTTTTTAATTAATCAAAAAAATCGGGGGACAATGTGTTTTGGGAGGATCCCAGAAACAAATTTGTTTGTAATTTTCTATCATTTGAAAGATCGGGGAAAAAAACATTTTGGGTGGATCCTGGAATTGAAATTTTCTTCAATACTTATTGTGAATTAAAAAATCAGGAAACAAAATTGTTTTGGGTGGATCCCAAAAATTAATTTTTAAAAATTTTCATTGAACTGAAAATTTGAGGAAAAAAATCCCTTTGGGTTTAATGGAACATTTCATTTCAATTTTGAGCATTTTTTAAACTTTCTAAATTTTGGTTTTAATAAAATAGGAGATTTTGAAAGCAGATGTTGTTTCAAATTGAAGAATCGACTCTTTCTGAATTTTTGGTCGTTTTTCCAACATGAACAATCCCTCACTACACATTTTGGCTTCACCAAATCTGTACTTTTTGCCAAAAACATTTAATCTGAAAAGTTTCATCAACCTCTATTTGCCAAGTTACCCAGGCGCCTCCAGATCTCCTGTATGATCTCATCACCTCTCTGCTGTGCCCCTGAGCCAATGAGGAGTTGTGACACTTTGGTACCAGTGGGAGTTGGGCAGTGGGAGTCTACCTGATTGGTGGGTGGGATCCTGGCTTACAACACACCCCTCCTAGCAGCTGAAGGAGCCTCTAAGGATTCCTTCAGGAAAGGTTCGATGCCAGGGTCTAGGAGCAGCCATAGAATCAGATCCAGAAATGATGGAGGGTCTGACCTCAGTGGGATTTGGAAATCCAGGTTCCTGTCCCAGCCCAGTCTCGGGTTATCCAGAAAATGAAATATTCCAGTTTTCAATGAATCAAAAAAAATTGGGGGACAATGTGTTTTGGGAGAATCCCAGAAACAAACATGTTGGAAATGTTCTGTGATTTGAAAGATCGGGGGGGGGGGGGAACCATTTTGGGTGGATCCTGGAATTGAAATTTTCTTTAAAACTTTTGGTGAATTAAAAAAAACAGGAAACAAAATTATTTTGGGGGGAATCCCGAAAATTAATTTTTAAAAAATTTTCATTGATTGAAAATTTAGGGGGGGAAATCCCTTTGGGGTGAAAAGAACATTTCATTTAAATTTTGAACATTTTTTAAACTATCTAAATTTCAGTTTTAATAAAATAGAAGGAAATTTTGAAAGCAGAAGTTGTTTCAGGTTGAAGAATTAACTTTTTCTGAATGTTTTTGGTCATTTTTTCAACATGAACAATCCCACACAACTGACATGCTTTCACAATATATTTTGGTTTCACTGACTCTGTACTTTTAGCCAAAAACATTTTATCTGAAAAGTTTCACCCACCTCTATGTCCAGGAGCCTCCGGATCACCTGTATGATCACATCACCTCTCTGCTGTGCTCCTGAGCCAATAAGAAGTTGTGACACTTGGATGCCAATGGGAGTTGGGCAATGGGAGTCTACCTGATTGATGGGTGGGATCCTGGCTTTCAACACGCCCCTCCCACCAGCTGAATGAGCCTCTAAGGATTCCTTCAGGAAAGTTTCAAGGCCAGGGTCAAGGAGCAGCCATAGAATCAGATCCAGAAGCGATAGAGTCAGTGGGTTTTGGGAAGCCAGATTCCTGTTGGCCCTCCTGGAAGATGCTTTAGCCATGATGATGTCTTCAAATCCAGACCGGATGCCGTTCTAGAAGATACTTGAGTGAAACCCAAGTTATTGGGTTCAACACAGAGAGAATCGGGGAACATTCACTGGCCTGTGTTCCACAGGACTTCAGACTAGATGATCCCAGTGGACCCATCTGGTCATGGAATCTATGAATCCATGAAAACTTACCTGAGATTTCTTGGCTGTTGGTGATGAGTGGCTGGGTCATAGTGGGATGGGGGAGCCATTAGTCCATAGGCAGGTGAACGTGTTGGCGGTGTCTATAACCACCTCCCTTTGCATCCCTAGTTCTGGGTGGGAACGCGCCAGGAAAGAGCTGTGCGTTCCCCTTCATCTATAACAAACAAGTGCACTACACCTGCATCAGCGACGGGGACAGCTCGGGAAAACTGTGGTGCAGCACCACCAGGACTTACAACGTGGACAAGAAGTGGACTTACTGCTCCACGCCAGGTAGGACAGGGGACGGAGGAAGCTGAGCCTTGTGGTTAAGGTGTTTGGCTCATCGAGGTCTGGGTCAATTCCTGGCTCTTTCATAGACTCCTTGAGTGAGTCAGTTAGGAAGTGGTTGGTTGTTTTTTTGGTCCCCTCACCCCGCCCCTTAGGAAATGCTGAGCAAGCTGAAGTTCATGGGTATCAGCTGTTCAGCAGTTCTTAAAACCATCCCCCAAATCGCCCTAGAGCGGTGGGGCTCCTTCTATTGGCTGTTTAGATTGGCAGCACGTTGAGACAGGGACTGTCCATCTCTATCTGTCTGGGCAGCACCTCGCACAACCCCGATCTCGGTGATTTTGTGTCTGGGCAGCGCCCGGCGCAACGAGGCCCCAATCTCAGTGACTCAGTGTCTGGGCAGCGCCTGGCGCGATGGGGCCCCGATCTCAGTGACTCTGAGGCTAGTATCTACAGGCCTTGACTAATGCACGTAATAACCACAGAGGATGTACCCCAAAAACACATCTGGGGTGTGGCTGTGTCTAACCACCTGTGTGTGTATAAACTGGCTAAATGGATTTCCCACGGACCCACAAACCACCTAACACATTTTGCATATGCAACCCCCAACTGCACAGTTGGGGTTTTTTTGCCTGTCCCCTTGGCATCTTTGGCTCATTAGCCCCATGTTGCAGAAGTGGGGAAACTGAGGCATGGAACTGGGCTGTACCTTGCTAAAGGTCACCCAGCAGAGCCAGGCATAGCACCCAAATCTCTCATTGCTCAGCCTGGCGCCCTGTCATGGGGCCGCGCTCTCTCCCCTAGCCCTAAGCTGCATGGGGAACCATCTAACAAAGTGTTTGCTTCTGTTGCTGTGTTTGGTCTGCAGACTACGACAAGCCCTGTGTCTTCCCCTTCATCTACAAGAAGTTTAAATTCCACACCTGCACCAACCTGGCAGAGGACAGTGGGAAGTTCTGGTGTTCCAGCACAGACAACTACGACCGGGACCATCAGTGGAGCTACTGCCCTGCCTAAGACAGGTAGGACAGGGCAATGGGATGGTCTCTGTTTATAGCATCTCTATCTGGACCAGGTGTGATGGGTTCGGTCACAGAGATCCCCTTGGGACTGTCACCTGATGTGCTGAAATTACCTCTGAGCCCATTTTCCCTGCCAGCTTGGGACTTCCAGAACCCTGACTTGTTGAGCCAGACATGCCAACCTGCTGCAACACAAACCCAGGGTCTGGGCCACACCCTCAAAGCTGCATACTTAACTGAAAACAGCTCAGCAGGTACTTGTCTCCAGCACCCAGACACCCAGCTCCCAATGGGATCCAAACCCCAAATAAATCCATTTTACTCTGTATAAAGCTTATACAGGGTAAATTGGTAATTGTTTGCCCTCTGTATCACTGATAGACAGATATGCACAGCTGTTTGCTCCCCCAGGTATTAATCACTTACTCTGGATTTATTAATGAAAAAAATGATTTTATTGAGTATAAAAAGTAGGATTTAGGTGGTTTCAAGTAATGACAGACAGAACAAAGTAAGTCACCAAGCAAAATAAAGCAAAAACACGCACATCTAAGCTTAATACATTAAGAAACTGATTACAAGTAATATCTCACCCTCAGAGATGTTCCAATAAACTTCTTTCACAGACTAGACTCCTTCCTAGTCTGGGCCCAATCCTTTCCCCTGGTACAGTCCTTGTTAGTTTCAGCAGACATCTCAGATGGTAAGCAGGGGGTTTCTCATGACTGGCAACCTCTTTTGTCCTCCTCCACCCCCTTTTATAGCTTTGGCACAAGGCAGGAATATTTTGCCTCTCTGGGTCCCCACCCATCCATCTAAATGGAAAATTACCAGATTTAAGATGGATTTCATTATCAGGTGACATGGTCACATATCACTGTAAGACCCCTAGTCTCCATTCCCCATGGGCTGGCCCACACGTACACAGGAAGGCTTTCAAGTAACTAAGGCCATTTACAACTGATTGTTTCTAGAGTGCCCTTAATGGCCTCCACTTAATATGTTTACATCAGTGATACAAGTTTATATCTTATTCTCCTAACTCCAGATATAGAAATAATACATGCAAACAAATAGGATGAACACACTTAGTAGATGACAAGCTTTCTAATGACATCATACAAGGGGTATTTAGCATAAAGCATATTCCAGTTATGTCATATTCATAAGCATATTTCCATAAAGCATGTGGAGTGCAACATCACAGGATGATCCTCCTTCTTTTGTCTGTTTACACTGGGAACTTTTCCAGGCAGGGACTGTCTGCAACACCCGGTTCAAGGGGACCCCGATCTCTGTGACTCTGTGTCTGGGTGGCGCCTGATGTGATGGGGCCCCAATCTGAAGACTCTGTGTCCATCCATCTATCATTACATGCATCCATCCATCTTTCCCCATACACACCCATCCATACATTCCCATACACATCCACCAACCACCCAACTATGGAATCATAGTGATATACGATTGGAAGGGACCTGAAGAGCCCAGCCCCCCCCCTCCACCTGCCACATGCTGAAGCAGGACGAAATATACCTAAATCATCTCTGGCAGGTGTTTGTCCAACCTCCAATGATGGGGATGCCACAACCTCCCCTAGGTAACCTGCTCCAGAGCCGAACTATCTGTAGAGCTAGCAAGTTTTTCCTAGTATCTAACCTAAATCTCCCTAGCTGCAAACTCAGCCAATTCCTCCTTGTCTGTCCCTTGGTGGCCATGGAGAACAATTGTTCTCCATCCTCTTTCTAGCAACCTTTCGCATATTTGAAGACTGTTATCAGGTTCCCCCCTCAGCCTTCTCTTCTCAAGACTCAACCTGCCCAATTTTTTCTACCTTCCCTCCTAGGTCAGGTTTTCTAAACCTCTGATCATTTTGGTTGCTCTTCTCTGGACTCTCTCCAATTTGCCCACATCTTTCTTCAAGTGCAGTACCCGAAACTGAACACTGTCCTCCAGCTGAGACCTCACCAATGCCAACTACAGCAGGACAATGACATCCCATGTCTGACACACAACGCTCCCATTAATACACCTCAGAATTATATTTTCCTTTTTCACAACGTCACTGTGCTGTCGACTCATATTCAATTTGTGATCCACCCTAACCCCTAGATCCTTTTCTGTCGTCCCACTGCCTAGCTAACGAAGTGGCACTGAAGGTGTGTCCTTCTGTCCTTTTCAGGTGACAGTCCCAGAGCTGGGAGGAGACAAAATGATGACATTCAAAATTAAATGAAAGGAATGAGCCCCGCTCTGGACACCTCTGTTCTCCCAATGAAGATTGCTTCTGATCAACAGATGCCAGTGGCATAATCACCCTTGAATCCAAATCCAAATGTGCTCATTTCTCTAGTTGATTTTAGTAATTCAAATAAAGCATCTTTTGAAAGACAACATCTGCAAGTTCTGTGTCCGGGCAGAGGGCAATAAATGACCTGTCCGTTTCCCTGGGGTGAGGATGACAGTGTGATGGCTTTTCTTCTGATGTATATTGGGAATTTCCCAATGAACATGGCTTATTGGAAGGGTTATAAAGCCTCATGCTTCAGGGTTGAAGATGATCACTCTTAGTGGGCAGGAAGGGAACATCACGGGAGACAGATTACCCCACATTTCTCCAGTGCTTTCTCTGAAGCTTGTCATGCTTCCATTGCCGGAGATACTGAACTAGACAGAGCTTGGGTCTGGCCTGGCATGGCCAGTTTTATGTTCATGGTCGACACGTTGGAGGGAAATGACCCAAAATGCCCAGTAGAAATGGCTCCATGTTCTTTGTGTGGTTGGGTGAAGTCTTGCTCCATTGACATCAATGACAAAGCTCTGGTCAAGTTTTCACCTCTTATTTCTAACATGACAATAACACATAATCTGAGTTTTCAGCAGTGCTCAGGTCCTGTCATGAATCTTTAGGTGCCTTAACGGATCATTTCCGTGCCTGCGAATGGCAAGGGGGCCAGATCCCTGGCTGGCCTCAGTGGATGTGGGTCAGTATTTAAATGATGGAGTGATGCTGACTTGATTGCAGTAATGGAACAGCACCCATTGACACCAGCTGGGGGCCTGCCCCCTTGACTCCAGTGGAGCGATGGCTGATTGACAGCAGCTGGGGATCCAGCCCTATTGACTCCAATGCAGCTGCAGCTGGTTTAAGTTCAAATGTTCATAGATCCCATAGATTCGAAGGCCAGAAGGGGCCATTATGATCATCTAGTCCGACCTCCTGTACAACACAGGCCAGAGAACTTCCCCGAAACAATTCCCGTCTGAGCTAGAGCAGATCTTTTAGAAAAACATTCAGGTTTGATATAACAATCCCCAGTGATGGGGAATCCACTGTGACCCCTGGTAAATCATTCCAATGGTTAATTACCCTCCCTGTTAAAAATGTGCGCCTTATTTCCAGTCTGAATTCATTTAATTCAACTTCCGGCCATTGGATCTCGTTAGAGCTTTGTCGGCTAGACTGGCGAGTCCATTATTTAATATTTGTTCCTCGTGTAGATACTGATCCTTCCCCCTCCACCTCCTCTGAGTTAAAATAAACAAACTCAGCTCCTGGAGTCAAAGTTTTCCAACCCTTTCATCATGTTCGCAGCTCTTCTCTGAGCCCTTTCCAACTTCTCAGCCTCCTTCTTTGAATTCTGGCCACCAGGACTGGACACAGGATCCCAGCAGCGGTCGCCCCAGGGCCAAATGCAGAGGCCACGTAACCGCTCTGCTCCTCCTCGAGATTCCCATGTTTACATGTACCAGGATCACATTAGCCCGGTAGTCATTCTCAGTGGCCAGCGTGGTGACCTTGGCCCAGGGTGGGGTGGGAATATGCCAGGAAGGACCTTGAAAGTGAAGACACATAAGTCTGATGTGCTAGAGAAGGGGCAACCAGTGGAGGGATTCAAAATTGAGGGAGAGGGGTGATCTCTTTGCTTGAATTGGCATCCTGGGTGGATGCTGAAACCCAGGGCTGAGATGTCTGGAGGTGGGCACCGAAACACCAGCCAAACCCAGAGGCCACATCTGGCCGCGCTGATGCCAGGCCCAATGTGGGTCTAGAAGCAGACCCACAACTCCCTCCCCATGGGGGAAAACGTGCACGTTGGCTGCCTCATTAACGTTGAGTAACCGAAGCGAATTACACTGGGGCTTGTTAAAAAGGAAGCGTGAAGTGGCTCCGCTGGGCATCGATAATGGTCATGCCCAGGGGATTCTGAGGAGACGCAGACAGCAGATAGAAAACAATGAAATTAATTGGAAAAAAGGGGGGGTGGTGGCTGAGAGTGAGGTGAAGGTGGTTTGATTTGTTTTCGGGTGATGCTGCAATATCCCAGTTAGTGTGGGAGTTGGGTGGCACTGCGTCACAGACAGGTCTGGGCTGGAGTGAGACCACGTTCCACCAGGGCTTTTTTGCAGCAAAAATTTCCTTTGATGCCTATGTTTCTGCTTCTGGGCCTGCGCTCTGCAGCCCCACGCACCAGGAGGCCTGTCTCCAAGAGCCATTCACAGCCTTGCGGGGCCCGATGTGGTGGGCATGTGCAAAGGCCGCCCACTGGCTCGGGAATCTCGGGCAAGTTTGTGCAAGGAGGCGCTCCTGTAAAGCTCTCCCACAGTGCAACTAGCCGCAGGGCATTTTGGGAAGGGCTTTCAATGCCTCATGGGACCAAATCATTGTTGCAGGGGAGGAATGGGAACATGGCTTCCAGGGGAGTTCTCCAACCCCTGGGCTCATAGTTATGAGAGGGCCAGTGCTCGCTGAAACACCAGAGGTACCGAGCTCCAGAGAAAACTCCTGGTTGTGGATTCCAAGCAGAAAAGGGCACCTCCCTGCTCTCTGGACTTAGGCCCCTCCCTCTGAGAGAAGGGTGGGGGCTTAGCACACGCCTCCTCTGATCGGCAGCTCCCATGGGCTAGCTTCGGCAGCTCCCCGCCTAGTGTGCTGGCTCTGGCCGCTCTTATTCTTTGGCGCCTTTCTCCCTGCATTCATTGTGCAGCCACCTAGGCGCGGTGCTCGGGTTTTGTGAATCGCAGCGCGTTCCTGTGATCTTCCAGGACACACAGCGTAGGTCCTGCAACGCTCAGCGTTGCAACAGTTAGATCCCTCTGTACCTCCAGGCCCATAGTGCCTAGCCCTTAATCCAGCCCTGGACATGGGCCTCGAGTGCCTGCAGAATCGGAGACTATAAAGTAAGAGGGGACTATTGTGATCATCTTCTCTGACCTGCTGTGTGACACAGGCTTTAGATCTTCCCTGAATTAATTCCCATTTGACCAAGAGCAGATCGTTTCGAAAAAACGGCCCGTCAAGCTTTCCAAATGACCAGTGATAGAGAATTCCCACCCCCCCCAGCACTTGGTAAATTGTTCTGATAGGTAATTACCCTCACTGTTAATAATTTACACTTTATTGCCAGTCTGAATTTGTCTAACTTCAACTTCCAGCCACTGGATCGTGTTAGACCTTTCTCTGCTGGAATGAAGAGAAAATTTCTGTTTCCCTGTTGGCTCCACAAGCCTGTGATCAAATCACCATTTAACCTTCTCCTTGTTAAACTAAATAGATGGAGTTCCTTGGTTGCTGAGAGAAATTATTGCTAGTTAGGAAGCACCATAACAGAAGATGGAAGACTGGATACTGAAGTTAGCACCAGAATAGCAAGAGCGCAAGAGATTTTCTGGAAGAATAAACCTCTGATGAGAAGGAACATAAATCTGAAGACTAAATTCTACCTCTTGCAAACGTACATTTGGTCTATGTTAAGTTACAGCTGGAAACATGGACATTCCAACAATTGATAATAAAGAAACTACAATCCTTCGAATGATGGTGTTACAAGAGAATTCTGAAAATATCATGGAGAGACCATGTAACCAACAACAAAGTACTGGATATGACTGGAACTAAGTAAATGTTAATTGGACGGCTTATGAAAAGAAAGGTTCAATTTGCAGGGGACGTTTTAAGAGGTTCCGCAAGCGACACATGTTTACAGGCACCGGAAGGGAAAGTCGATGGCAGAAGAACACAAAGCAGAAAAAGAAGATCTGGGGTGGACAATGGGTGGATCAAAAGGACTACTCATCCCCAAAGAGATTAGCAGAGGTCCATACACAATGGGGTACCTTGGTTGCAAACCTCCAGTGATGGATATGCCATATAAGAAGAAGACGAATGTGTGTCATGCTGACTTTGCACCAGGTGCATACAATCATGGTGAGGCAAAATGAGAATGAAGACAAACTTGAGCGGCCTGTTACTGAGGGCTGGTTTCCCCAATGAAATCCAAACTTGGTTGTTCCCAAAAGCAAGTGCCGCTCGAGAACTAAATCTGTAGCGCAGGGACTTTGCCCTCCTTTGTCTGCAAGCAACTGTTTCTTATTTTATACCCTCAATCCATGTGTCTGGGAGACACTTGCCCGGTCATGTCCCGGTGAGCTTTGCTGAGTCACAGTGATCCAGTAAAGCTCCATTGTGTGGACTTGGGCAACTGTCATTGAACTGCAAATCCTTTGATTACAACTCCCCTACTCATTAATGGTCGTGGCGCACCCTCCTGGGCGGGGGTCCTTTATATGTCACTAGCAAACTTACAGCATATTTCAGTAACAACCATACAGTAAAATCTCATACCTGTATACACACTAATGATATACAGATTTGGATAGAGCAGCAGGTTCCAGCGGATCATTACCTTTCACGTGGTACCTTACATGGCATGTTTTGTTATGAAATATCCCAACCATATGTGAATGATGAATTTTGTGGAGAAGGAGACACAGTTGAACCAAACCCAACAAGGCTCTTTGCAGGGTAAGAGAGGGTGTTTTGGCAGTGAGATTTGGCCGCCCATGGTGGGAAAGTTCCTGCACATTAACGGCCAAGAAAAAACCTACCAGAAAAAGAGCAAAATGTCCCTGCTCGAATGCCAACAGTCCTGGGTCATGGAGCCACAGATCCAGAGCTCAGGGAGGCGCCTTCCTCGCTACATCCCTAGGGGAAGCCGTGTGGCTTCTCTGCCTCCTTGGACCGAACCTTGGAGCCACCGGCCCTCCTGCTTCACCCTCTGAGTCCCTTCAGTGGGTCCCCCTGAGATGGGCACCTGAGGAAGACATGTACCCCCACAGGGAGCCGTGTGCACCCCCAAATCCAGCCAGCAGGGCAAAGACAGTCAGGTTTCTCAGCTGGCTGGAGCACGGCATAGAACATCCATGGTTAACGCAGGGGCAAGAAAGTTACAGCCTGGTCCATCTTCACCCCTTTTGTCCCAGTTCAGGAGAGTCTCCATCTTCCAGCCACCCCACACGTAACAGTGCCCATCTGGTCTCTCCTCAGTCCTTTGGTCTTCCCAGGCAAACCCAGATGGCTTCCTGCAGCGGGATGGGCCAGCCATGGTCCTTAGTTGCTAGGTACCAAATGTCCAGGCAGATGGGACACGATCTCAGGGTATGTTTACACTACGGGATTAATCCGAATTTATATAATTCGAATTTGGGAAACAGATTGTATAAAGTCGAATGTATGCAGCCACACTAAGCACATTAATTCAGCGGTGTGCATCCATGTACCAGGGCTAGCGTCGATTTCTGGAGCGTTGCACTGTGGGTAGCTATCCCATAGCTATCCCATAGTTCCCGCAGTCTCCTCCGCCCATTGGAATTCTGGGTTGAGATCCCAGTGCCTGATGGGACCAAAAACATTGTCGCGGGTGGTTCTGGGTATATCCTCCCCCCTCTCCAAGAAGCAACGGCAGACAACCGTTTTGCGCCTTTTTCCTGGGTGAACACTGCAGACTCCATACCACGGCAAGCATGGAGCCCGCTCAGCTCAAGACAGCAGTCATGAACATTGTAAATGCCTCGCGCCTTATCATGCAGTTTATGCTGAACAAGAACCTGCAAAACCAGGCGGCGAGGAGCAGGCTACGGCAGCGAGAGTGATGAGGATATGGACATGGAATTCTATCGAACTGTGGGACCCGGTGCTTTGGAGATCATGCTGTTAATGGGGCAGGTTATAGCCGTGGAACGCCGATTCTGGGCCCGGGAAACAAGCACAGACTGGTGGGACCGCATAGTGTTGCAGGTGTGGGACGATTCCCAGTGGCTGCGAAACTTTC
>NW_020682596.1:0-3626 GCF_002925995.2 Terrapene triunguis
GGGGGGGGGGACCACCCACCCGTGGCACATGTCCCGCGTGGGGGGGGGGCAAGGGGTGCTGGGGCGCCCGGCCCTAGGGGGTCCATCCCGCCCAGAGCAATAGGGTCACCCAGGGCCCCTCGCTGCAGTTTGGTTCCAGGGAGCAAGGGCCCAGCTGCTCCTTCTTCCACCGTGTGACAGAGCAATGGGACATACAACTCTCCCCCCAGGCTAGGATGACCAGACAGCAAGTGTGGAAAATCGGGACAAGGGGTGGGGGGCAATAGAAGCCTATATAAGAAAAAGACCCAAAAATCGGGACTGTCCCTCTAAAATCAGGACATCTGGTCACCCTACCCCAGGCATTCAGTCACACGTTTAATTAACACATTATTTTTTTAACGAGCCTCATCAGCATGGTCGCGTGTCCTCTAGAAGGATGGCCGAAGCATGAAGGGACATATGACTCTTTAGCACATCTGGCATGTAAATATCTTGCCACGCCGACTACAACAGTGCCATGCAAATGCCTGTTCTCACTTTCAGGTGACAGTGTAAACAAGAAGCGGGCAGCATTATCTTCTGCAAATGTAACCAAACTTGTTTGTCTGGGCGATTGGCTGAACAAGAAGTAGGACCGAGTGGACTTGCAGGCTCTAAAGTTTTACATTGTTTTGAGTGCAGTTATGTAACAAAAGTATCAGGGGGTAGCCGTGTTAGTCTGTATCTACAAAAACAACAAGGAGTCTGGTGGCACCTTAAAGACTAACAGATTTATTTGGGCATAAGCTTTCGTGGGTAAAAACCTCACTTCTTCAGGTGCATCTGAAGAAGTGAGGTTTTTACCCACGAAAGCTTATGCTCAAATAAATCTGTTAGTCTTTAAGGTGCCACCAGACTCCTTGTTGTTTATGTAACAAAAAAAAAAAAACTCCATTTTTAAAATTCACTTTTATTAAAAAAAGGTTTGCACTTAGTACTTGTAGGAGATGAATTGAAAAATACTACTTATTTTCCCAGTGCAAATATTTGTAATAAAAAATAGTATAAAGTGAGCACTGTACACTTTGTACTCTGTGTTGCAATCGAAATCAATATATTTGAAAATGTAGGAAAACATCCAAAAATATTTAATAAATTTCAATGGGTATTCTATTGTTTAGCAGTGCGATTAATTTCAATTAATTTTTTTAATCGCAGTTAAGTTTTTTGAGTTAATCGCATGAGTTAACTGCAATTAATCGACAGCCCTAGTAATCAGTCATTGAACTCCCTGCAGCTTCTCTCCCTCTGAGGTAAGTATAAGCCCCATTTCAGAGATGGGAAAACCAAGGAACAGAAAGTCAGTGGCAGAGCTAGGAATAGAATAGAGGAATCTTGATACCTCTCCCCCAAATCTATCCTCTTGTGTAACCCCTATAGTGATATTCCTGAATCCAGTGATTGTTATAGAGAAAGAGCGGAGACCGGTAGAAGAAAAACATGTTTCTCTTTTAATTCTCATTGTATTAGCCAGTATGCAAAGGGGAAACAGTTCTTTCCTACCCTCAGACAGTGTGACCTGTTTAAGAGCCTGAGACTGTTATAGGGAAAAATAATGGGATGTGAAGGAGGACAATAGTCAACAGTGATGTTAAGAAAATGGAGCAGCATGGCTCTTCTCATTTCCTTTCTTTTCCTTTCCTTATCCCACCCTTGACTTCGCTGTCATCGGAGCGGGCTGAGGAATGTTCTCTGCGGTACAGTTTGTTGTCGTACTGCTGAAGATCGTTGGGTGTCACCAGCTCTTGGCGAGCGTTCCATGACCAGGAGTAGGTGGAGAAAGTGTGGTAGAAGCTGTGGTTCCCTGACTCCAGCCCAATCTGCCCACCGTGCAACCTCCGCCACAGTCTCAGCATCCTGTTCCTCTCCTTGAGTGCCATCCCCTCCTTGTACATTTCAGTTACCCTCTTCACCTATGGAGAAGAGATGGAGGTTGAAAGAGGCTGCAGAGTAGCATGGAGCCAGATTTGTACCCAAATGGAAACCAGCTACTGCAGAAGTCTGACAGATGGGAGGTGTGAGGTTGTTAAAAAAAGATCCTGGATCCCCTTTATCATGCACTGACTGCAAGTAGATGCCAGTAAATACACCTCTACCTCGATATAACGCTGTCCTCGGGAGCCAAAAAATCTTACTGCGTTATAGGTGAAACCGCATTATATTGAACTTGCTTTGATCCACCGAGTGCGCAGCCCTGCTCCCCCGGAGCACTGCTTTACCGTGTTATATCCGAATTCACGTTATATTGGGTCGCGTTATATCAAGGTAGGGGTGTATCACCAATTTATGTAACAGAAAGATTAACTGACTTATTGATTATTATCCCTTTGGTTTCATACTTCATAGTAATTTCAAGGAATTGCATGAAGTAATACAGCTGCTTAGTTAAAATCCTTTCACCAGAAAGTTAATTGTATGGGTTACACCTTGTAATTACACTGGAACTTCAGTGTAACTACAGTCACTGTGTTATAAAGGGTTGTGCATATACCCCAGTTCCTACAATATTTCTAAGGTCCCCATCCTCGTGCTACTGTATCTAAGTGGTAATATCCAATGGTGTTTGTACTTGCTGCTCCTAACCCTTGCATATGCCTCTGGGAGAGGAAGAATGGTTGCCAGGTGACAATCAGGGTGGAACAGGGGTATGGAGCACCAGCAACCCACTAATTTGTACTATCTGGGTTACTGATAATCATACATTTCTGTAACATCTTTTGTCTCAAAGGGCTTCAAAGCACCACTGAAATGCAGCCACCTCTGGGGGCAGAGGGCAGCAGGCAGGCTGAAAACGTGCAAACAATTTGAGGGGAGGGAAGTCTTGACCAAGTAGACTGGGTCAGCTCCTCTAACTGTTACAGAAAATAGCAGATGGACTCTTTAATGTCCATGCAGAGCAGTGAGGACCTCAGGACAAGAGTTTCCAATCTGAGTACGTAAAATGAAGTCCCTATAAAAGTGGTCTGATTTTCAGAGACGCTGAGCACTTCGCACGCCCAGCAGTTTCAGTTGCATTTGCTTACATCAGATCTGAATTTGTGCCATATACTAAGCAGCTTTATGTTTCAACAAGCAAAATGGAGCAACTCCAGAGAGACATTTTACTCTCTGTCTGGAAGGGGTCAGATTGACAACACTGGGAGCTGAAAGTCCTTTCTCTACAGTAGGGGCAGTGTGGCAATGCAAACGTCCGTATGCTGCCCCTCACTCCTGCCCTGACCGGATGGCTGCTAGGTGACGGGGTAGCATTAGGTGGCCATGGCCATCTCTTTTGACCTCCAAAAAGGGGAAACAACGAGGCCAGCTGGGATGGATGCTGGTTCGTGTGACGTGGCCCCTGTTCACCAGGACTGAACTCTTTTTATAAAGACCACAAAAGAGCCATCTTTTCATCGCTAGCAACCTAGTCGGCATCCAAAGTAGTGCCCTGGAGATGAAAGGGCCCCCATAGCCCAGTGTTTCCCAAACTTGAGACACCGCTTGTGTAGGGAAAGCCCCTGGCGGGCCGGGCCGGTTTGTTTACCTGCCGTGTCCGCAGGTTCGGCCGATCGTGGCTCCCACTGGCCGCGGTTCGCTGCTCCAGGCCAATGGGAGCTGCTGGAAGC
>NW_020682597.1:0-4311 GCF_002925995.2 Terrapene triunguis
TGAGTCCCAAAAAGCCGGACATGTCCGGGAAAATCCGGACGTATGGTAACCCTAATTAATATTATTATGTATTTAATCTTTCCCGGTTTCTAATAAAATAGTTTGAACACACAAGAGGGATCAATGTTGAAGTGTTTAGGCCAAAATTCTGACTTACATTGAAAGTGTTGTACTCTCATAAACTTCTCTAAATGGCAAATATTCTTGTAAGAAAATCTGCCCTTCCTTTGTTTAACACCTACTCAATAAAACAATAACAGACTGGCTCTGTGTGATGGCACTTAGCTAATAAACAATTCTCAGATCTGTGTTGATGCCAGTTTCTGCTACTGGCATCTTGTCCAAATATGTTTTGGTGTAACAAGGTGCTGCATAAAATAAATAATGCCTTGTTTTTTTCCACCTCAATTTAAAATGGTGGGGGTTAAAGGTGAATTGAAATCACACATTAGACAAATGGAAAGCAAAAGCTGGTAGGGAGAATATTTCCAACCTGTTACAAATAGCAAAAAGTAAATTAAGAACCATTTTACAAAAAGGGACTTCACAGACACCTTTTGTGTTTTTAGCACTGCATTTTTGCTCTTTCCAACATCTTTTGAAACACATTATTCATGTGTTTTTCATTTTATACTTTGTAGATTCTTTCCCTACAGTATGTAACTATTATATTGTAATCAATATGTGAAGCTTGGAAGAAAATATTATACTTACACATTATCTATATTGAGGAAGAAAAGGTGACATTCAGTAGTAGAACTGGTTCTTAAATATCTCCATATGGCAAGCGAATTAAACAGCTGTTTGATAATAGATTAAAATGATACTCATTAATTGCAGTTAAGTTGCATAGAGAAAAAGAAAAGCAGTCGCCTACCTAGAAATTGAGCAGTCGTGGAGTGCCATATTCAGCATTCTGTGCACAAAACAACAGTTTGTAGTACAAAAGAAATCTTCAGCTGTAGTTTTTCTGTTCATGAAAAGCTTCATTTTCATGTTTGTAATTTTCCACTGCCACATTTTTGAATGCTACCATAATTATACAAGAAAGCTAAATTAGTGAAAGCATCTAGCTGTTTTGTCTTTAAAAATGACAGACGATACAGGCATTATGTGATTCCAATCCATTGTTTAATTTTGTTTCCAAGGATCTTACAACAATATTACTATGGATATATTTTTATTACACATTCCAGTTTAAAATATTATGTTAAAATAAAGTCTTCCCGCCGCTAGATCTTAACCAAGCAGTTCATTTTCATAGTACTGTTTCTAGTAGAGCTGATTGAAAAATTAGATTACTTTTTGCAGAAAAATTTGAAAACAATTTTATTTTTAAAAAGTCACAAACATGATTTATTTGTTTGTTGAAAAGGTGAAACCAAAACAAATGTTGGGGTCTTCAACTACCATTTTCAATTGAAATAAATTGGTTTTCAGTTATTTTTTTTTAAATAAAAAAAAAAAATTTTTTTTTTTATTTTTTAGGTTTTTTTTTTTTTTTTTTTAATGTTTGGATGAAACATTGGAACATTGCAACCAAAATGAAAACCTTCTCCAAACAATTTCTTGATCAAAAAGCCATGTTTCATTTTTTTAAAAACATTCAACAAAAAGATATTATTCAACTCTTGTAGCTAGTCCTCTTTTAAAAGTCCCAGGTGCTGTAGCTTCTACCACTTCCCATTATTTCACAGTTTAATAGGTCTCAGTGTCAGAGACATACAGCCTATATATTTTCTCTTAAAATTTCATCCTTTACTCTTAGTTACACCCCTCCAGAGCACTCTAAATAATTCCTCTCCATCTTTGGTGATTCTTTGAAATACTTATCAACAGATATAATTCCCATAAAGACTAACAGAAGGGATGTGTGTGTGTGTGTGTGTGTGGATGGGGGAGGGGGGAATAAGATTCTATGCTGTACCTTTAAGAAGCACAGTATAGATCTTACAGTCCAGGAGGAGAAAGGGCCAAAATGGTTTTAAATCACCTTAGTGCCATCTGATTCTGGGCTGTTCCAGGGACTGCAGTGGCCCTTGGTGTAATTTAGACAGCCCTGGGGAACTGTCTAAGTTCTGGCAACCTTCTGGGCTACCCTATGGGCAGCAGCACTGCTGGCGCAGTGCTATAAGCAGCAGCCCTGTAGCCAGCATACCTTCCCACCCTCAGCCAGGACTTGCTAGTGGATCCTCAGAAACATAGCATGTGGCTCTCTTCCTCATTTCCTGCACCAGATTAATTGTCCCATAGTGGATCTGGGACTTTTAGGGCGGGTCTACAGTTCGGGGTTAAGTCGACCTAAGTTATGCAACTCCAGCTATGTGAATAACATAGCTGGAGTCAACGTAACTTAGGTCGATTTACTGCGATGACTACACCACACTGGCATAAACTTACCTTATGCTTCTCATTCCAGTGAGTTGGAGTCGACCAAGAGAGCGATCTGTGGTCGATTTAGCGGGTCTTAATTCCCCAGTGCATCAATTGCCGCAATGTCAATCCCAGGTAAGTGTAGACATACCTTAGAGCCTCTTTATGCCAATTAGCAATTGGGTAAAGGGGCTGGAGCAAGGATGAGAATCTTATACTATATCTATTATTTAACTCTTTTAATCTTTCCTCATAAATTGGTCCCTTTATCCCCCAATAATAGGTTACATCCTGTACCCATCAAAGCAAATGGCAGTTTGGATCACAAAGCAATAGGTCAATTTATGTGAGCAACTACGCACCAATGTGCTGTGGATTTCACAATCTGGCCTTTTACCAAGGAGTTCCATGGATCAGAATCAATTTTAGTTATTCACCTTTGCCATTTGTCAGCATTTTTCTGGTGCTGAGGTGTCCCAAACAAAACACAATCTAGGAAGAGTGGCATACAGAAATGGACTGCCACTTCTCTGATCTGTGACTTGACACTTCTATTGTACACAGCCCAAAATTGCATCGTGCTTTCTTGCTGTCATATGGCATTACAAGTTAATGTGTATCTTTTTGTCTGCCTCATGTTGAGTGTAGTATCTGTATTTCAGCTCATTTTTCTTCAGCTGTACTAGCTTATATTTTCCCAGGCTGAATCTCATTCCATTGTGCCTGATCATATCCCCAACCTCTGTAGATCTCTTTATATTATTTTGTTGCCCTCACTAGATTTTGCAATTTCATAGATTCTCCCACATGAATACCATCTGCAAATTACATTAGCAGACTGTTTATTCCCTCTCAAGATCGCTAATGAAAATGTTAAATAAGACTGGATATGGTAGAGCTGTCAAGTTCCCCAGAGTTCTTGACACAAAATGTACTGACCTGAGCTATGCAGTTTTTAAAAGATCTATTTGTTAACAGTAAGCAAACAACAAAAACTGGTATTTTATACTCTGGAGAGGGATCCTATCATGCTTCATTCTTAAAGGGCATTCACTCATTTCCTTAATAAAGTTCCCCTGTGCAGAACCACTCAGAAAGAAGGGAAACAAATTAAAGGTACACTGGGTAATGGCAATCTTTCTGACAGCTGAAGTAGAGAAGGGGGAAAAAAAGAAAAAGAGAGATTACTCAAATGCCCAGGACAAAGAGAGAAAAGAAAGAATCTCCTGTTACACGGTGGAAAGCCTGCAAGGGAATGTTCTTTGACACATTCCTGACATAATCTCTACCAGTCCTGGAGGGAGGGAAAGGGTTTGGTTCCCATTATCACAGTGGATAGAACATTAAACCCTTTGTAATTTATGGCAGAGCTAGTTGGACTGTATATTACAACCTTCACTTGTGAATCAATCAGGTACCAATCCTCATTGCTGCAGATTTATATATGATTTGTAAGTAGTCACTGAACATCATCTTCCAAGAGGATTTCAAAATGCTTTACAGCTATGAATTAGTGAAAGACTCAGCACACACCACGAGGAAGGTAATATTATTACTATTATACAGAGAAGAGAGCTGAGACTTTAAGCCGCTATCTAAGTCCTATTAACCAGTTTTTGTGACCATGCACGCAAAGGCTCCATCCTAATGCCTAGGTGCAAGGGGCCAGAGAAGGAGGTCAAGGGATGGAGAAGGAAGCAATTCAAACTATGGGGACACGATATCATATGGAAAAAAAAGAGAGAATGAGGCTCTTAATCAGCAGTCTATCCCTATTTAGTAAAGCACTTAAGCATGTGCTTAATTTAAGGCAGGTAGTTAAATTCTATTGATTTTAAAGGGATTTAAGCATCTGCTTAAGTGCTTTGCTGAATAGGAAGAGACCCAAGTATGTGCTTACATCAGTGTTTCTCAAACTGGGGTCGCCGCTTGTGTAGG
>NW_020682598.1:0-1424 GCF_002925995.2 Terrapene triunguis
TTCCCAGCCCCGTGGCCAGCAGAGAATAGACACTGGGGCCCAGGGCTGTACACTGGGGGCTGGAGTGAAGGGGGCAGATCCCCTTTGTAGCCAAGGGCCGTGTTATCGACCAGCCCAAATCAAACCCCTGATGTTAGATGTCAGATGTTAGAAGTGGCATTTGTAGGTGCCCCCCCCCTCTAAAATCGGGCTGAACTGAAACCTGGGACCCATGTGCCCAGCTGGGGGGCGTTTGGGTTCAGGACTCTGCACCCCGAGCTCAGCTCTGCTGCGAATCCCAAGATGGGATTTGGGCAAATTCCCATTGACCCACTGGGGTCCCCCAGTGCTGCACCCACCCTGCTCCGTCTGCTCCCATCCCAAGCCCTGCAGCC
Organism: Terrapene triunguis; assembly: GCF_002925995.2. Taxonomy (NCBI): domain Eukaryota; kingdom Metazoa; phylum Chordata; order Testudines; family Emydidae; genus Terrapene; species Terrapene triunguis. The sequence continues at coordinate 375 of NW_020682598.1, forward strand.
GGCTAAGCTGCGCTGGGATCCTTCCCCTCACGCTGGTCAGAGGGACGGATCCCAGCGGAGCCCCAAACACCGGGCAGCTAAAGGATCCAGGAGCACCCCGTAGGCAGGTCACAATCTGGGTCATGGGAGGCAGCTCAGGATCCAAACTAGCCTCGTGCCCGATTCCGCTCTCAGTCAATCCAGAGCAGAGCCGGGCAGGAATTTCCAAAGGAACCATTTTTTGCCAGAAAATGCTGATTCGGTTCAGAGGAATGTTTGGTTTTACTCAGGAAAAAAGTGCACGGGGCAGGGGGAGATGAAATAATTTTCAAAACGAACAATTCCCGTTTTCCAGTTGGAAGCGAGGTTTCGATTTGAAATTGACGCTAATGAGAGTAACGACGACAGCAACAAAAAGGAGAAAAATTGGGTGAGATCGAAAATGTTTCACTTGAAGCGACGCCCGGCTCCGGCGGCTCTGCCTGTCTGTGCCGGGGGCTCCCCGGGGAGCCAAGGCCTCCTGTGCAGCCGAGGGCAGCTTGTTGCCAGGCAGTGGATGGCGTCGGAGCTGTTTGCCAGGCACCCAGGGACGAAAATCAGCGAATGGGGCGTGTGAAAGGAGTCGATCCCACTGTGTGTGGGGTGGGGAGGGGGAGCCGCTCTGCACTGGCTGACCCTGCCCAGCTCTTCCCGCCCCTGCAGGTACCACTGAGGACTGCAACAGCCATGTGCTATGCCCAGCAAACGCCACGTGTGTGAACAACACCCACTGCACCTGCCTGGATGGATACCAGCCACATGGGAATCGCTCCTTCTTCACCGACCCAACGGAGACCTGTGACGGTAACGGGGCTCCCACATTGTCCTGGGGGGGCTGGGACAGAGCAGGACATTAAGGGCTGGAGCAGCCAACTCCACTGACTCCAGGGCCTGTTGGGGGTGCTCAGCCCAGCTGGGGAATGACGGGGGGTGGCAACATGGGTGAGGGCCGCCCTCCTGGGGATCGATCCTGGGGCCTCCAGAATGAGCACCAGAAGCTTCTGCAGCAGGAGCCCTGGTTATACTCCCCTC
>NW_020682599.1:0-2019 GCF_002925995.2 Terrapene triunguis
AGCAGTTTGTGGAGTGAGGCACTGAGCTTCTCACTGGGATGTTGCCCCTTGGACAGTCCCTGTCCATCTTCTTAGATTGCTCTCTGGCTATTAGATTTAGTCTTCTGGTTAGTCTGTGTCTAGGACAATTGTCATGCCCTGTCTCATAGTAGAGGACAAGCAAAACCATAGAAATCGAGTTGCCAAGTGAGAATGTGTATAAAGGCAGGCACAGTATGTACTTGCAGTATCTGTGAACGCCAAAGGAATGAAAATTATCCTGTCTTTAAAAATGTGTCCCCATTATCCCTATCTATTGGGATGAACAATGGATGGTTTTAAACTATCTGCTGAAGTGCAGCTGGGGAGGCCCTTAATGTCTGTGAGGTTAATAGGCTCAGCTCTACTGTTCGCTAACCCTGCATTTTAAAAGTTGACCCTCTGAATGGGATGAGTTGTTCAGCACGTTTGTGCCCTTAAATGTCAAAGATCTGTGTTCACTCTTCACAGTTTTTTGTACAGTTTCCTTATGGAACCTATCGAAGTCCGACTGTGCTGCTGGATGACTTATAGAGCTGGAATGTCATTCCATACAGCTGGTGTTCAGCTTAATTGTTATAAAGCTATGGATCCAACAAGACACTTGCAGGGCTGTTCTTGGTGGTGGCTTGAAAAATATGTTGCCTTGAAATCTGAAGGGGAGTGTTGCTAAAAAATATGCACTACAATGAAAATTACTTCTATGTTTTCAGTGGCATAGGAAAAAAGTTAAAGGATTTAACTGCCCAGCATCATCACAAGAGACAAAAATTGCTTTATTGGCAAAAATCATATTGGACTATGGGCATGATTCTCCTTTCTGTTATCATGGAAATCAAGAGTAACTCCATTAAGGTCAATGGAGTTAAACTAGTGTAAAGTGGTATAAGTGAGAAGTGACTCAAGCCCTATTTCTTCTAGTTTTCTTTCCAACACTTCTCAGGAGCAGGTAATTAGCTATGCCCGACTAGAGACTCAAGAAGGATTGTTATAAATGTTTCCTTTCTGTTGATGGACTGAATGAGAAGAGGAAGAAGCATGGAGGAGATGGTCTCTGTGGAGCTCAATTACCATTTACTTCATTATTGAAAAGAATCACACTTCTCCAGTAACCCAAGAGCTCTTCAGAAGAATGAGACCAGAGTGATGTATTTAATTTACCAAGCTAAGTCTCCTTCCTTTCTGAGAAGGGATCCAATTCTCCCTTTGCAGGATACAAGTAATTTCTTTTGAAGTCAAAGAGGAGAAAACTGAAATGCAAGCAGTCCAGATACTTGGGAAGGGGGAAGATTGCTGCTATCTGTCCAGGGCCGGCTTTAGGAAGTGCGGGGCCCAATTCCAACAGTTTCGACGGGGCCCCGACAGGGATGACTAAAAAAAAAAACACGTGAAAAAAAACACGTGGGGCTTGTACTCACCGGGCCGCGCTCCTAGTCTTTGGCGGCGGGTCCTTCACTCGCTCCAGGTCTTCGGCGGCACTGAAGGACCCACCGCCAAAGTGCCACTAAAGACCTGGAGCACCGCCAGGTGAGTAAAAATTAAAAAGGCGCCTCTAAGCCAGGGAAGGGATTCTCTGCCACTTGTCCCCCACTCTGGGCGGCCCTGCCACTGAGTGTGGGGCCCTCTTAGGCGCGGGGCCCGATTCGGGGGAATTGGTGGAATTGGCCTAAAGTCGGCCCTGCCAACGAGGGGCTGACGCTGGGAAGAAGGGTCCCACTGCCCAAAGCCCAGAGGTGTGTGGCCACCACCAGAGCAGTGTCCAACTCGCAGCATCCCTGCAGCACAGCCAGGGCCTGAGAAGGAGCCTGGGTCCTACAAGGAACAGACTGTGACCTGCCCTGATGTCTAGAGACACTGGTTGTGATGTTCCTGGCCACAGAGCGGGGTGATGTGTTTTCCTTTAACCTTTCCCATTTTTCCTTATTCTTTTCTTTAGATTAATTGTTAATTAAACAACTTGTATTTGCTTTAAATTGTATGAAATGATCAGTGGGTCAGGAA
>NW_020682600.1:0-1110 GCF_002925995.2 Terrapene triunguis
GGCCCTGGGTATCTTCCAACCCTAATCTTCTATGATTCTATGAACTCTGGTCCTTTTGAAGTCAATGGTAAAACTCCCATTGATTTTAATTGGAGGAAACTTAGACCAGTGGTCACCAACCCATCAATCGTGATCGACTGGTCGACCTGGAACCTCTACCAGTCAATCACGATCTCTGGGCTGCTAAAAGTCTGGTGGCAGCAGCGGGGCTCAGAGAGGCTGCCTGCCTGCCATGGTCTCACGCTGCTCCAGGAAGTGTCTGGCTGCTGGCATGTCTCTGCAGCCCCTGGGGGGAGGCGGCTCTGCGCACTGCCCCTGCCCCCAGCACTGTCCCCTCAGCTCCCATTGGCCGGGAACTGGGGGTGGCACTTGCGGGTGCAGGCAGCACATGGAGAGCCACTGCCTCCCCTACCCCCCAGAGGCCGCAGGGATGTGCCAGCAGCCAGACACTTCCAGGAGCAGCGTGGGGCCACGGCAGGCAGGCAGCCTGCTTGAGCCTCCCTGTGCTGCTGTCCGGGAGCTGCCTGTGGTAAGTGCCTCCTGGATGGAGCCTCCATCTTGCACCCCCTCCCGCACCCCAACCCCCTGCCTCAGCTTGGAGCCCCCTCCTGCACCAAACTCCCTCATCCTCTCCTGCACCCCAACACTCTTCCCAGGCCCGGAGCCCCCTCCTGCACCCAAACTCCCTCCCAGAGCCCATACCCCTCACCCCCTCCTGCACCCCAATTCCCTGTCCCAGACAGCACCCCCTCCACCCAAACTCCTTCCCAGAGCCTACGCCCCTCACCCCTTCTTACACCCCAATCCCCTGCACCAGCCCAAAGCCCCCTCCTGCATACAAACTCCCTCCCAGAGCTTGCACCCCTCACTCCTGAACCCCAACTCCTACCCCAGGCTCAGCCAATGCACACCCCACAGTTGAGAATGTTACACTGATTTGTGACAATCCCTGAAGGATTTTGGATCTATAAACCACAAATGACACTAATAAAAAGTAAAATTCATGAAATGTCCTGTGGATTCTATGAGGTTAGGTGCAGTGTGACCATATGACCCCTGCACCCAAACTCCCTCCCAGAGCTTGCACCCCTCACTCCTGCACCCCAACCC
>NW_020682601.1:0-2418 GCF_002925995.2 Terrapene triunguis
AAAAAAATTGAATTCTGCCAAGCCTATCAATATAATCTATATCTATATCATCTACATAGGCCATGCTTTAATATAAATAAATAATTGGCACATGTGCAATTTTCTTCATTGTAAATTAAATACAAAGTAACAGGATAATAATGCATAAGGGATGGATTTTGAAAGGTATTTAGGTGCTAAGGGTTTTTTTAAAAAGCATCTAGGCCTTTAAAACTCATAGAAAATCCCATTAGGCACCTAAATACGTTTAGCAATCTGGCCGTAAATGTTCAAGGATGTGAAACACTAAGGACCAGATTGTTAAAGGTATTTAGTCACCTAACTCACATTGATTTCCATTGGAGCTAGGCATCTAATTATCTCTAGAATTCTGGCCCTAAGGGATTGTGGGGTGGTTTTTCAGTACACTATAAACTTTGGTATATCTTCCATGTTCAGACTTATTTTCTTTCACCGCATATTCTGTGACAGTCAATGACCTCCAGGACATTTTGAAAAACATCACTTCCCTGAATACATGTCTCAGAGCTTCTTTTACCTCTGGGTTCCTCAGTGTGTAGATGAAAGGGTTCAACAGGGGAGTGACAATAGTATTCAAGACGGTGACTATTTTGGTCAATTCCAATGAGTTCTGCATGGAAGGGTTGACATGTAGGAAAATGGTCGAACCATACCAGATAATCATGACCGTGAGATGGGAAGAGCAAATTGAAAAGGCCCTTCTCTGTCCTTTATCTGATGATATTCTCAGTATAGTGGAGATGATGTAAATGTAGGATACCAGGGTTATGACACAGGAGCCCAGGATGACGATGAATGAGATGATAAAGGCCACCAGATCAATAAGGTAGGTATCTGTGCAGGAAAGAACTATCCACGGTGCTATGTCACAAAAAAAGTGATTGATGACCCTAAGGCCACAGAAGGACAACCTGGTGATCAGAAATGCTGGGACAGAAATAGTTGGAAACCACTCAACCAAGAGCCAACAGCCAGCTGAGCAGTCAAGGTGCTGTTTATGATGGAGCTATAGTGCAATGGATAGCATATAGCCAAATAGCGGTCGTAGGCCATGACAGCCAAGAAAAAATACTCTGTGCATCTTAGGGAGAAAACAAAATACATCTGTAGGACACAGCTTATGAAGGAGATGGATTTGCTTTGGGACACAAGGTTGGCAAGCATCTTTGGGATACAAGCTGCGGTGTACCATACCTCCAGGAAGGAGAGATTGCAGAGAAAGAAGTACATTGGGATGCAGAGATGACGGCTGGTTGCCACTAGGACTATGATCGACACATTTCCTGTGACCGTCAAGATGTACATAACAAGGAAGAGCAGGAAGAGCGAGATCTGCAAATATTGGGTCCCAGGGAATCCCAGGAGAATAAATTACTTCACAATAGTATGATTGCCCTTTTCCAGTGTGATCAGCTGTTTTGCCTGACAAAACAAATGAAGACATGAAATTAAAATGATTAAACATAACGATGGCTTTGTGGGATGCAGATGATTTTGATGCACAGAAAAAGCAGATAATTAAAAGAGGCAAGAAATAATAGTTTAAGGCTGAAAATATGATATTGCTATTACATTTCTGGAGTCTTCCTGCTCACAGGGTGAATTTTAAGCTTGTCATAAATTTTCCCGTGGAAACTTTTTTTCCAGTGGAAAGTGGCTTTTTGACAAAAAAGAAACTTTCATGATAGAAATTCCATTTTCAGGTGTTCCTTGAAAAACACAATTTTTAGTTTTTGTCAATGAAACATATTTTTTCCCATGGTCAGCATCCAAAGCCCAAGATTTATCTTATTTTAATTTATATTTTTGTTGTTTTAAATTGAAAATTTTCAAATAAAAAGTTGTTTTTTGGGTGTGGGTGGGGGGGTTGTCTTTTTGACAAAACCCTGAAAAAATTCAACAGAAAAAACAACATTTTTCCTGTAAATTATTCAAGATTCAAGAGCAAAATCATTTTCAAATGGGACCTATGGGTGTTAGGCATTCAGTACTCTCTGAAAGTTAGTTAGAAGTGAACAAAAACCCATAGTCTCTTTTGAAAATCCCTGCTAAATAGGGTGAGCTTTTCAAAAGTTCTCAGTATAGGCCTAATTCTGCTCCCAAGGAAGTCAATAGGATTTTTGTCATTGAGCCAGTGGGAGCAGAGGTAGGTCAATACTGAACACATGAGATTTGTACCTGTCAATTTCCTTCCTACAATGCAATAGGACGTTTAATTCTTTTTGTGCAGAAAGTCTCAGGTTCTAAGCCTGCTGAAGTCCCAAGTTGGAGCGGGGATGTTATACAAAGTTGCAGTTCGAAGGACAGTTGCCTAATTTTTGAGCATAAATAACAATTTACATATATAAACCAGCATTCATTTTTGGTGGTTGAAAATAATGAGTCAGTTTCAACCTC
>NW_020682602.1:0-10183 GCF_002925995.2 Terrapene triunguis
CTAAGTGCAGGACTCTGCACTTGTCCTTGTTGAACCTCATCAGGTTTCTTCTGGCCCAATCCTCTGATTTGTCTAGGTCCCTCTGTATCCTAGCCCTACCCTCCAGCGTATCTACCACTCCTCCCAGTTTAGTGTCATCTGCACTAGAAGGGACCAACCACTGTGACCATCTAGCATGATCTCTGTTATAACACAGGCCCCAGAATTTACCTGAAATAATTCTTGTCTGTACTAGAGAATCTTTTAGAAAAAGGTCCAATCTTGATTTAAAAAATTACCAGAGATGGAGAGTACAGCACAAACTTTGGTAAGTTGCTCCTACTGTTGATTACTCTTACTTAAAATTTAGGGCTGTCAAGCGATAAAAAAAAAAAACATGATTAATCGCACTGTTAAACAATAATAAAATACCATTTATTTAAATATTTTTGAATGTTTTCTACATTTTCAAATATATTGATTTCAGTTACAACACAGAATACAAAGTGTACAGTGCTCACTTTATATATATATTTTATTACAAATATTTGCACTGTAAAAACAAAAGAAATAGTATTTTTCAATTCACCTAATACAAGTACTGTAGTGCAATCTCTTCATCATGAAAGTTGAACTTACAAATGTAGAATTATGTACAATAACTGCATTCAAAAATAAAACAATGTAAAACTTTACAGCCTACAAGTCCACTCAGTCCTACTTCTTGTTCAGCCAATGGCTCAGACAAACAAGTTTGGTTACAATTTGCAGGAGATTGCACTACAGTACTTGTATTAGGTGAATTGAAAAATATTATTACTTTTGTTTATCATTTCTATAGTGCAAATATTTGTAATAAAAAATAATATAAAGTGAGCACTGTACACTTTGTATTCTGTAAAAAGAACAGGAGTACTTGTGGCACCTTAGAGACTAACAAATTTATTAGAGCATAAGCTTTCATGGGCTACAGCCCACTTCTTCGGAAGCCCACGAAAGCTTATGCTCTAATAAATTTGTTAGTCTCTAAGGTGCCACAAGTACTCCTGTTCTTTTCACGGATACAGACTAACACGGCTGCTACTCTGAAACCTGTCTTTGTATTCTGTGTTGCAACAGAAATCAATATATTTGAAAATGTAGAAAAACATCCAAAAATATTTTATTAAATTTCAATTGGTATTCTATTGTTTAACAGTGCGATTAATCACGATTAATTTTTTGAGTTAATCACGTGAGTTAACTGCGACTAATCAACAGCCTTATTAAAATTTTATGCCTATTTCTAGTTTGAATTTCTCAAGCTTCAACTTGTATACCTTTGTCTGCTAGACTGGAGAGCTCATTATTAAATATCTGTCCCCCCTAGGTATTTACATACTGATCAAGTCACCCCTTTAACCTTCTCTTTGTTAATCTAAATAGATTGAGCTCCTTGAGTTTCACTATAGCAACCAGAGACGAACCCATGGTGATGTAATACATTTCACTTTAAATAAATAAAAGGCGACAGAAAGTTTATCTCTGAAGTCCGTGAGCCTGGAGTAGTTATTAAAGTCATATTTCGCTAACAAAGGTTGGTCGTTAAATGACATAAAATTGCAGACCTGTGGAGGAGAAGACCTTCTTTACCAGGAGGTCGTGTCTCTCAGAGCCCTTATCTGCCAGAGTGAATTTCTGGTAGTGCCACCAAGCACTGTCTGCAGTCACCTGTACCACCACCAAGTTGAATATATCCTCCAGTGTTACATAAGTAACAGCCTAGGGTCTGAGGAGTTCCAGCAGTTACACCTGAAGGACTCAGCTCATCTGTTGCAGTTGAATGGTCTTTAAATGAACAAGGCGGTGCCGACAATTGGTGCAGACCAGGACTCATAGAACCGGTGGGCATTTGTGCTTTACGCTTCGGTACCACCTTCAGAACCGGCAGATCTCTCTTTTTGCCCATCTTGCCTTCCAACCTGGGGGGTCTTTGGCAGAGCTGGTTCCATTGGTTCTGAGCGAGACACGACATCTCACCCAACCTGGACCGGCTCAGGGAGGAAACACGTTTCTTATTGACTGTCCTTTGCATGGTTCTGTCCTTGTGCCCATCAGAGTGTTCTTTACTTTCATGGGGAGCCCTGAAGGAAGAGCCCTTGGGCTTCAGTGTTAGAGGCTCCACTCCAAGGCACATGCTTGGAGGGCACGGCTGGTTGGTTGAGGCTGACATACAGGGGGTTCTCCTGGGCCTGGATCAGAGAGGGGCCTCATAGCCTCCTCCATCAGGTACTTTCTTAGGCAAAGCCCCCGTGCCTCTCAAGTTCTGGGTGGTAAGGATCGACAGATACTGCACTTTGCAGAGATACGTGCTGCACTCAGACAGTACAAGCACTGTTGATGTTCATCATTGATGGAGAAGGAGCAAGGGCAGGAGATGCAGTTCTTGAATCCCAGGACTCTGGGCATAATCCCGGAACCAGGGATGGTTTCCCTCAACTGGGGCGGAAAAAACTACTCTAAACTTATTAGAAAATTAAACTACTAAACTACAATATAAACTACTTAAAAATATTTTCTACTTTACAGGTTATAGTGAAGGAGGACATGACTCCAACTCAGGCTCTGCAGAAGTAAGAAGGAACTGGAGAGGCATTGACCCGCCCTGCCTCAGATATCCTTGGTCGGGAGCACAAGGGGAGCTACTGCATGTGCAGATCAACGGACACTGCTTTTGAAGAATTTCCGGACTCAGACCTGCATGCGTACCTATGTGTGGAAAATACATAGGGATCATCACTTGAAGAACTGGGGCCTTCCCCCGCTTCCTCTTTCCAAACCACTTCCAAGTCTGAGTCCTTTCCCTTCTCAACCACATTTCTGTCTGTGACCTGCCCCTCCACTCCCAATCTATCCCAGAACCAGGGCCTGCTCTCTACTCCATCTCTGCCCATCCCAGGCCAAAGATCTTCCACTCACTCACACACACCACCTTAGAGTATACCCCATCTCATATCTGAAACCTTCCCCATATTCCTTTTCCAGAGACAATGTGGCTTTCTCCTCCAAAACCTTGTCTCAGACACAGAACTTTTCCATTCCCCCAAAGTGCTTGGCTCAAGACTCAGGATTCCCTTCATCTCAGATGCAGGAATTATTTTCATTGGCAGAGTCTCACCTGCATGAGCTGGACAACGGTCATATTAACTGGGACCTGGAAAAGAAAAATCAACAGATGTGTTTTAACTGTAAGTGCCCAGAGTCACTAGGAGATCACACACCAGTGTCTAGATAATATGGTGATAAGCAGAGCTCTGCCTATTCCAAGGCTGTGGAACTCGCCACCAACTTTGTGCTCTAGAATCTAGAAGTATGGTCTAGTGGATACGGCACTGGTCTGTTACCCAGGAGACCTATGTTGTTTTCCTGGTTCTGCTAGTGACCTGCTGTGTGCAAAGCCAAATTAAGGTACTACAGGCCTGTGTAGCCGAGGGCTCCTGCAACTGGCATCAGATGATTACAGAAGAACCTCAGCTTTCATTTACGAAAATGTAATTTTCTAAGTCCCATGGTTGTGAAGTAAACCTTGAAAATACAAACCAAGTGTAACTGATGCAGTGACATCTGTTCTACTCTGCAGACATCCTGAAAAAATAATTCTGGGAGGAGCAAACTGTCTCATCCATTTCAACAGCATATTAATATTTAGACCAATATTCATTTTAATAAATCTTGGACTGCCAGGGAAATTCCCAAAGAATAGAACAGCAATGATGGTGTGCCAATATTCAGAAAGGGAAAACAGGAGGATCCTAGTAAAATAGGCCAGCTAGCCCAACATCAACCTCAAGAAAAATAATTGAAAAGCTGATATCAAATCAATCAAATTCTGGGAATATAATTAATGCAGTCAACATGGTTTTATAGAAAACAGCTCTTGACAAACAAACCTGATTTAATTATCTGATGTGATTGCAAGTTTGGTTGATAAAGGTAACTGCATAGATGTAATAGATTTAGACTTTTGTGAAGCACTTGACTGGGCATCACAACATTCTGATTAAAAAATTAGCACTATACAATATCAGTACAGCACATATTAAATGGATTAAGAGCTGGCTAACTGACATATCTCAAAGCAGTTATCAATAGGGGATGTGTTTCTAGTGGGGTTCTTCAGAATCGGTTGAAACCTGATGCTATTCAATCTTTTCATCAATGACCCAGAAGTAAATATAAAATCACTGCTAATAAAATTTGTAGTTGACACAAAGATTGGTGGAGTGGTAATAATGAGTAGGACAGGGCTGTCATACACAGTGATCTGGATTACTTGGTAAACTGGACCCTGTCAAACAAAATGTGTTTTAATACAGCTACCTGCAAGGTCATACATCTAGGAACAAAGAATGTAGGTCACTGTTACAGGGTGAGCTGACCTTTTTCGTGGGTTGGACCTCAGCTGCACCTGTGCCACGCTTAGCTTGCCTCCCCAACTGAAGGGAGAGAGTGCTGAAGTCATGTTACAAAGCTGATGCAACTAAACTGGGCCTTCAAGGAAGCTAGTGACCTGTGATCAGAGCAAGATCAGATCAGAGAGACTCCAGAGAGAGTGGCACTGGGAATGGATGCTTCAGCAGAAGTGGGTGGGAGGACTCCAGAAAAAAATAGACCTGGGAGTCAGTGCTCTATAAAGAGAAGGATGGCAGGCTGGGAGAACACAGGAGGAAGACAGGGAAGTTTGGGATGACTGGGCAGACAGCCTGGTTGTTCAGGATACCCAAGGCTGGGAACCAATAACCGACAATGGATGTGGGTTAACCCTATGCTGCCACCCTGTGAGTTTCCCTTAATCTCCCCTAATATTAAGGAGAGGATGGACAGACTGTTCATGCTGCCATCAAGCAAGGTCATGCGGTGACTCTTCTGAACACGGGGAGGATGAAGGAACTAAGAGCCCAGGAGGGCCAGAGCTGAGCCCAAGAGAAGTGCAGTGCTGAAAGAGTGTGGTGCAGAAAAGAAAACAGACCCTAGGGGAGAAAGGGCTGTGCCTCGTGAGACTAGGATGGAAGATGTGTGTTTGTTTGATTTGATTTAAAGGGATGAACTTTTTGTGACTTGGCCAGAGAGCTATGTCACCTGCTGAAGATGAAAAACCCATGGGAGATTAAGGGAAAATGAGGCACCAGAGCAAAATTGGGCAGATCCCTGTTACAATCACACTTCCAGAATAGCAGGCTATGCTTTGGAAAACTGTGACACAAAAAAGGACTTTGGGAGATGTGGTATATCTTGACTTTAGTAAGGCTCTTGATACTGTTTCGCATGACCTTCTCAAAAACAAACTAAGGAAATACAACCTAGATGGAGCTACAATAAGGTGGGTGCATATCTGGTTGGAAAATTGTTCCCAGAGAGTAGTTATCAGAGGTTCACAGTCAAGCTGGAAGGGCATAACCAGTGGGGTCCCGCAGGTATTGGTTCTGGGTCCAGTTCTGTTCAATATCTTCATCAGTGATTTAGATAATGGCATACAGTACACTTATAAAGTTTGCGGATGATACCAAGCGGGGAGGGGTTGCAAGTGCCTTGGAGGATAGGATTAAAATTCAAAATGATCTGGACAAACTGGAGAAATGGTCTGAAGTAAATAGGATGAAATTCAATAAGGACAAATGCGAAGTACTCCATGTAGGAAGGAACAATCAGCTGCACACATACAAAATGGGAAATGATTGCCTAGGAAGAAGTCCTGCGGAAAGGGATCTGGGGGTCATAATGGATCACAAGCTAAATATGAGTCAACAGTGTAACAGTGTTGCAGAAAAAGCAAACATCATTCTGGGATGTATTAGCAGGAGTATTGTAAGCAAAAAACGAGAAGTAATTTTTCTGCTCTACTCCATGCTGATTAGGCCTCAACTTGAGTACTGTGTCCAGTTCTGGGTGCCACATTTCAGGAAAGATGTGGACAAATTGGAGAAAGCCCAGAAAAGAGCAACAAAAATGATGAAAGGTCTAGAAAACATGACCTATGAGGGAAGATTGAAAAAATTGGGTTTGTTTAGTCTGAAGAAGAGAAGACTGAGAGGGGACATGATGACAGTTTTCAAGTACATAAAAGGTTGTTACAAGGAGGAGGGAGAAAAATTGTTTCGGAGGAGCTGCCGAGAGCGGGACGGAAAGCACAGCGCCAGGACCCGGAGGCCGGGCAGGGAATGTAGGGCGTGTTATGCCTATACAAAGCATGGACATTTAAAAAGAAATTGTCCCTATTGGGCTGGGGGCAGGGTGCCTCACCCCGAGCAGGGACAGGGACAAGTTCCTACGACAGTCCGCTGGGTGAGGGAATCCAGGCGGCTGTGGACATGTTGGGCCTGTGGGCAGCGAGGGCACCTCTTGAGGGATATCCTTCAGAAAATGGAAATCCAAACCTAGGGAAGTCAAAATAAAGGAGCAAATGCTGTGGCAGATAAAGTGTTAGACGGAAATTAGGAGGGCGAAAGGAGCAATTTTTGAAGTGCAAATAGTCAAAAACAGAACACAAACAGTTAGCCAAAGACTCAAAACGTGGATATAGTGTATTTAGATTTTCAGAAAGCCTTTGACAAGGTCCCTCACCAAAGGCTCTTGCACAAAGTAAGCTGCTACGGGATAAGAGGGAAGGTGCTGTCGTGGATTGGTAACTGGTTAAAAGATAGGAAACAAAGGATAGGTATAAGTGGTCAGTTTTCAGAATGGAGAGAGGTAAATTGTAGTGTGCCCCAGGGGTCTGTTCTGGGACCAGTCCTACTCAACAAATTAATAAAGGATCTGGAAAAAGGGCTAAACAAAGTGAGGCGGCAAAATTTGCAGATGACACAAAATTACTCAAGATAGTTAAGACCCACGCAGACTGCGAAAAAGCTACAAAAGGATCTCTCAAAACTGGGTGACTGGGCAACAAAATGGCTGATGAAATTTAATGTTGATAAATGCAAAGTAATGCACATTGGAAAGCATAATCCCAACTATACATATAAAATGATGAGGTCTAAGGGTATGTCTACACCCAGCCGCTAGTTCGGCGGCTGGGAATCGAAGTTCTGGGTTCGACTTATCGCGTCTTGTCTGGACGCGATAAGTCGAACCAGGAAGTGATCGCCGTCGACTGCGGTACTCCAGCTAGACGAGAGGAGTACCGCGGCGTCGACGGGGGAGCCTGCCTGCCGCGTGTGGACCGAGGTAAGTTCGAACTAAGGTACTTCGACTTCAGCTACGTTATTCACGTAGCTGAAGTTGCGTACCTTAGTTCGAATTGGGGGGTAAGTGTGGACCAGGCCTAAATTAGCTGTTACCACTCAAGAAAGAGATCTTGGAGTCATTGTGAGTGGATGTTTTCAGAGAACTATCCAATGTGCAACGGCAGTCAAAAAAGCGAAGAGAATGCTGGGAATAATTAAGAAAGGGATAGATAATAGGACAGAAAATATCATGTTGCCTCTCTATAAATCCATGGTACACTCACATCTTGAATATTGTGTGCAGATGTGGTCACCCCATCTCAAAAGAGAGATATTGGAATTGGAAAAGGTTCAGAAAAGGGCAACAAAAATTATTAGGGGTATGGAATGGATTCTATATGAGGAGAGATTAATAAGACTGAGACTTTTCAGCTTGGAAAAAAGACGGCTTAGGGGAGAGATGAATGAGGTCTATAAAATCATGACTGGTATAGAGAAAGTAGATAAGGAAGTGTTGTTTACTATTTCTCAGAACACAAGAATTAGGGGTCACCAAATGAAATTAATAGGCAGCAGGTTTACAACAAATAAAAGGAAGTATTTCTTCACACAATGTACAGTCAACCTGTGGAACTACTTGCCAGAGGATGTTGTGAAGGCCAAGACCATAACAGGGTTCAAAAAGGAACTAGATAAATTCATGGAGCATATTAGCCAGAATGGGCAGGAATGGTGTCCCTAGCCTCTGTTTGCCAGAAGCTTGGAATGAGCAATGGGATGGATCACTTGATTATCTGTTCTGTTCATTCCCTCTGGGGCACCTGGCACTGGCCACTGTCGGAAGACAGGATACTGGACTAGATGGACCTTTGGTCTGACCCAGTAGGGCCATTTTTATGTTACGTTAAACCACAATAAATTCTTTAAATATCATTTGTTTCTTCACCACAAAAGATGTGAAGAGATATCTTATTTACCTGAAGAGAACAGGTGAAAAGAGATGGTGAAGAAACAAATGATTCATTAAATAGCAGCAAGTCACCAAGACAGGATGCTCTTGATCCAGGAGTTCTGTAGGAACGTAGAATGGAATGGATGGGCTGCTCACAGTAATAAACAATCCTTCATTAAAATCAGTTTCTGTACTGAAAGGCAGGCCAAGGTGATTGGGAGACCCTGAGAATTGCACACAAGTGAGCTCTACTTTAGTAATAGCTAAATTAGCTGAAGAGGCAGTGGCAAAACAGTGCTGAAGTCAGGAGAACAGGATGTCAAGTCACAGTACAAGAAGCTGCTGAGGGTGGGGAAGACGATCTGCACCTTTAGTATAGTGAAGTCACGGTAATATGAGGCTGCGTCCAGGGTAGGATCAGTGGTGCAGCTGCTGCTCAGGTTGGTGAAGGTCCGAGTACAGCTTGTCCTTTTACTCTCCAGGAAACCTGAAAAAAGGGAACAAGAGACATGAAAAAAATATCAGTAGGAAATGTCATCCTCAATAAAGCTGGAACTGCTACCATCACCACACTCACCAGCAGGATTCCCATCAATACAAAGTCCATCGGCACCCATTCCCACTGGCTGTCTTAGTGTGCTCAGTACAGATGATGCAGCAAAGTAGGTCTGGATTGGATCACCAGCCTGAAAAGGAAATTTGGAGAATTTACAAAATGTTCATGGAAAACCCAAACCAAGTGCAAGGGACTGAACACCATCAATGCAGGAAGGAATTATAGCAAACCATCAGGTCTGCTAGAGTTAAGGTTTAGACCAGCTTTCTGTTTAAAGCTTGACTCTTTGAAGTGCTCTAAAACCTGCATGGTTACTTGGATTGCCTTGAAATTTGGTGTGCCTCATTTGGGGGTACAGGGGTAGAGTTAATGACTCAAATTAATTGGTGATCATTTGACCAAGGGTTCCCAGAATACTGTCCCCTGTAGGGAAAAAAGTTTCCTGAAGATTTGTTAATTTTAATCAATGTATTGTTGCCCAAGGATAGGGCTCAAGCCATGGCTGAGATCATCACTCTGGGGTCTCAATCGCTTCAGAGTTATCCCCACAGTGCTTGTCACACACTAGGCCTTTGGAGGAGCAAGAAAATCATAACATTATTAGCAGAAAAGAGTTGAGCTGTGTCCATTCAACTGCACACCCATCACCCACAAACTCAGTGGTTACACTCTGCAGGCAGAGGCACTTGTTACCCCCACATTTTCCCCTCCCAAGTGTGTCAGGATCTATGGGGGGCTGCCTCTTTTGAGAGGGCTGAGCCCCCACTCCCTGAGAGTCAGGATATGGGGAACCATGCCCCTCTGGGGGTCTCTAAGCCCTTCCCCCTGCCTCCCCTGTGCCAAGATCTGAGGGTCCTCTGCCTATCTAAGTGGATCTGACACCCCACTTCCAGCCTCACCTCAATCCCTGGAAAAATCTTGGAGCAGGTACTCAAGGAATCAATTCTGAAGCACTTAGAGGAGAGGAAAGTGATCAGGAACAGTCAGCATGGATTCACCAAGGGCAAGTCATGCCTGACTAACCTAACTGCCTTCTATGAGGAGATAACTGGGTCTGTGGATGAGGGGAAAGCAGTGGATGTGTTATTCCTTGACTTTAGCAAAGCTTTTGATACGGTCTCCCACAGTATTCTTGCCGGCAAGTTAAAGAAGTATGGGCTAGATGAATGGACTATAAGGTGGATAGAAAGCTGGCTAGATCGTCGGGCTCAACGGGTAGTGATCAATGGCTCCATGTCTAGTTGGCAGCCGGTTTCAAGCGGAGTGCCCCAAGGGTCGGTCCTGGGGCCGGTTTTGTTTAATATCTTTATTAATGATCTGGAGGATGGTGTGGACTGCACTCTCAGCAAATTTGCAGATGACACTAAACTGGGAGGCGTGGTAGATACACTAGAGGGTAGGGATCGGATACAGAGGGACCTAGACAAATTAGAGGATTGGGCCAAAAAAACCTGATGAGGTTCAACAAGGACAAGTGCAGAGTCCTGCACTTAG
>NW_020682603.1:0-3679 GCF_002925995.2 Terrapene triunguis
CCCACCAGCTCCCTGTATTACCCTGCAAGGTGAAGCTGCGTCCCAGCTACCCCCTCCATGCTGCCTCCCTGGGGACAGTTGGGAAATCCCCAAAGCCTGTCTGTAGCAGCAAGTGCTCTCTGACCCCATGTCCCTTTCCGGCTCCCCCTTCAGTATGGGATGGTGTTTGACGCCGGCTCCTCGCACACGGCTCTCTACATCTACCAATGGCCAGCGAATAAGGAGAATGGCACCGGCATCGTCAGCCAGGCTGAGGCCTGCACCGTGCCAGGTCAGTGTGGTCAGATGTTTCTCTGTTTCTCCTCCCTGAGCTCCCCCCTTATGCTTTGTGCTGGGCATACTGCAGAACGGGAGAGCTGGCTTGGAAGAAAAGCCTTGATTGGTTGTTGAGCTCTGTCTGTGACACTGGAGAAGCCATCTTTATTGGGGGAGCAACCAAGAGCAAAGGGAAGACTTTACCCACAGGTTATTTGCATACACACAGACCCAGCATTAAGCAGGGCAGCATGACAGTCGCTTAGCTGGATATCCTGGTTTTACATGGGGCTGGATTATCAGTGAAATGAGTTTGCTGGTTCTCAGTCCCAGCCCCCTCAATGTTTGTCCATATCCCAAAATCACTGTTCAGCTTTGACACAATGGTCAGTCTGGGCACGAGAGGCCCAGGGCTGGGCTAGCAGGGGGGCTGCAGATCGGGGTTGAGGGGCATTTGCACAGCTGTGGGGGGGAGGGGACCCAGAAGTGAACCAGCAGGGCAGCTGAGGGTCAGAACTGAGGTGCACTAGCAGAGCTAAGTGAGGACCCAGAGGTTGCTGCTAGTCAGGGCTGAGATGTGTAAGCAGAGCTGGGTGAGGCAAGACTGGGTCAGAGAGGTGTATTGCAGCACAGGGCTGAGCCATAGGCGCCGACTCTGTGGGCGCTGCGGGGCTAGAGAACCCATCGGGAAAAATTGGTGGGTGTCCCCGCCCCGCCCCAGCTCACCTCCGCTCCGCCTCCTCCCCTAAGTGCGCCGTGTCCCCACTTCTCCCCCTAGCTCCCGGTGCTTGCCACCGCCAAACAGCTGTTTCGCCACAGGAAGCGCTGGGAGGGAAGGGGGAGGAGGGGGAACGTGGTGCGCGCTGGGAAGAGGCAGGGCCGGGGCGGGGATTTGGGGAAGGAGTCCAATAGGGGCAGGGAGGGGGCGGAGTTGGGGTTGGGACTTTGGGAAAGGGGTTGGAATGGGGGCAGGGCAGGAGGGGGGGGGGCGGGGCCGGGGTCGAGCACCCACCGGTGCTGGGAAAAGTTGGCGCCTATGGGCTGAGGGGTGGCAGCACAGGGACCAGTGGGAAGCTTAGCACTAAGCTTGTCTTTAACACTTTAACAGCACTAAAAGAGAAGCCTTGGGGTGAGCAGTGCAGCACAGGGAGTGTTAGCCCAGCACTCCTGGGGTAACTGACTAGCTGAAATCAGTATGGACCATGCCCAGTGCATGTGGGAGCCTAGAATGAAGCACAGGCAAGCACTGCCGGTATCACATAGATTCCTCTGCTTTAGAGCTCTGGATAAAAGACAAGGCTCCGAGGCCACAGGGAACCAAGTTATTGGTTAAGTGAGCTCAAACCAAAGGTCCTGTGGCTGTGAGTGAGCTTGAACTAGTGGAACTGTTGGTCCATTGGAATCTGGGGAAGATAAATATTGACATACCCATTCCAGCTCCAGTCTCGACCAGTGGGAGGGGCTGAGCTAATCTCATCGAGATGAAATCCCAGAAATACAATCTCAAAACAGAATGAAGAACGAGGAGTCCTTGTGGCACCTTAGAGACTAACAAATTTATTTGAGCATAAGCTTTCGTGGGCTACAACCCACTTCTTCAGATGCATGAAGAAAACTCAGTGGCATTCTTAACTCTGGAGTGACTGGCCCCGTTCTAGTCAATTCAATACTAGTCAATTGAAACGTGTAAGGAAGGAAGAGAAGCAGTCAGTTGTGTCAGACATCTGATATTCCCCTTTTGCTTCATCTACTACCCCCAACAGTGCCAGATAATGAGTGAGACTCTCTGACTTAGCAATTGAATAAGTAGGCCGTGACACACAGCGCTCAAGTCGCTAGATTCCTGCATGCTGCTTGTCTTGCTTACTCACTGGGTGCTCTCCTGAGGCATCGCTGCAGTATGCATGACTGTGCATATGCATTTGCATAGGCAAGGTGGGTGTGTGAGAGAGAAATGATGTATGCTGGCAGGGGACGGATGGGGGGGGGTTCGGGGAATTGTTGGCAGAGACACACACAATTCATTCATTAGAAATTTGGGGAGAAACTGGAGGCTTGTATGGCTTGTATATTAGTATGTGCTCTCAAGCAGGAACAAAAGCTCATGCAGGAGGTGCCAGAATCCACTCATGCAATAAATCTGGGAGAGTTGTCAGCACTAGTTGCCTGTCTTATCGGGAAGTGTCAGCGTTTCAGAGCTCTGCGGCTTTGCCTGTAACCCAGAAGTCGCTGACGGCAGGGGGAGGCGAGGGCAAAAGGCTGTTGCCAGGGCAGTGAAGAAGGGCGACACAGCAGCCACGTGCCCACCTCCTGAGCCGCCGGGCTCTGCCAGGGGGTTTCCGTCACACTGCCAGGCCAAGCAGCAGATCAAGCGGCTCAGACGAGAACAGCGTTCAGGGAAATGAAGCGCCGGGGCCGGGAACGACACCCACATGGCTGAGTTTTCTTCTTTCGGGGCTGGCAAGAAGATGAGTTCCTTCCTCAAGAGCTGCGAGAGGCCCAGCAAAGGGGTGTGTTCTCTCTGCTTCTGGCTGGAGGTCATCCGGCCAATTTTACAGCCACAAGCGTTCCTACAAAGAGCCCAACCCCCAGGCATGCTTATGGGTGCTGTAAATAATAATCAGCGACAGCTGCAGAATAATGCAGTCCTGGGTCCTCCCTTCCCCCAGCTGTGCATTTACCCAAGCTCCCCAGCCAATCAGTTCACGTGTTTCCAGTGGTTTCACTGGGCAACAGATGTTGGATTGGACCCACTCTGAGCAATGGGTGAGCTCTTGATGCCATTGAAGTCAATGGGAGGTTTGCAGAGGGCAGGATATCACCCCAGATATCGGTCTATCTAAGGTATTTAGCTGGCCCCCAGTACTGTTGTGTTAGAACAATTCCCCAGCTTTAATGTTTGGTCTGTAATCCTCACAATGGCCCTGTGAGGCCGGGAAATAGGGTGGTCTGTCTCTTTAGATAGCGTGTGAGCCCTCTACTGGTGCTCACCACGTTCTGTGTTTTAGGAGCCACCAAAGGCCAGCTGTGTGTCTGGAGTTAGGGTTGGCCCATTTGTGTATATTTAGCCAGGGCCGGCTCTACTGTTTTTGCCGCCCCGAGCAGCGCGCCGAATTGCCGCCGCGGACGGCGGGGGCAGTGCGTGTACCGTTAGGGCGGCACGCGCGTTTCCGCGGCGGCGGCAAAAACACACGGACTGCTGCCCCTTGCAGATTGCCGCCCCAAGTCCCTGCTTGGAATGCTGGTGCCTGGAGCCGGCCCTGTATTTAGCAATACAGTTATTTGGGACCCACGTGTGCTGGTCCAGTCTCTTCACAATGCTTTGTGGTGTAAAGAGCAAAAGACAGCTATAACCCCTGTTGTACAGTGGGGAACGGAGACACAGAGAAACGAAATGACTTGCCCTACGTCACACAGGAAGAGT
>NW_020682604.1:0-3550 GCF_002925995.2 Terrapene triunguis
GGGGGGGGGGAATGGGATTTGTGGGGGGGTCACTGGGAGAGGTGGCCGGATCTCAGCGCCGGGCGAGGGGTCCCCGTGTAACCAGCCGCCCCGCCCCAGAGGTGGCTGCATCTCAGCGCCGGGCAAGGGGTTCCCGTGTAACCAGCCGCCCCGCCCCAGAGGTGGCTGCATCTCAGCGCCGGGCAAGGGGTCCCTGGGTAACCCGCCACCCCGCCCCAGAGGTGGCCGCATCTCCGCGCCGGGCGAGGGGGGTCCCTGCCTAATCCTCCCTCCTCTGCCCTCAGGATGCTGCCCTACGGCTGCCTGTCCATCGGGGACTGCGTGGGGCTGATCGAGGTGGTGAAGAGCTCGCACACCATCATGCAGATCCAGTGCAAGGGCGGCCTGAAGGGGGCGCTCCAGTTTAACAGCCACACCCTGCACCACTGGCTGAAGGACAAGAACAAGGGGGACAGGTCAGGCTGGGTCCGGGGCTCCGGCCTGGGGGGCAGGATGGGGGTGCTGTGGGGTGGGGAGCTGGGTAGAGCCGGGTCAGGGGAGGCGACTCACTCCAGGTGCTCTGATTCAGTTACGACAACGCCATCGACCTGTTCACCCGCTCGTGCGCCGGGTACTGCGTGGCCACCTTCATCCTGGGAATCGGCGACCGGCACAACAGCAACATCATGGTGAAGGACGACGGGCAGGTGAGACCCCCCCACACCCCCTTCCCTGCTCTCCTGAGCCAGCCAGTCCCCGCCCTGCGGCCAGGTGGGAGCCGGCGCCCCCTAGAGGCGACAGGCCCCGTGTCCCATTCATCATCCAACCCTGCCCTTCTCCCAGCTCTTCCACATCGACTTCGGCCACTTCCTGGATCACAAGAAGAAGAAATTTGGCTACAAGCGGGAGCGGGTTCCCTTCGTCCTCACGCAGGACTTCCTGCTCGTCATCAGCAAAGGGGTGCAGGAGAGCACCAAGACCAAGGAGTTCGAGAGGTGAGGCCCCTCCTGCCCCCCTCCCAGAGCCGGAGAGAGAACCCAGGAGTCCTGGCTCCCAGCCCCCCCTGCTCTAACCCACCGGCCCCCACTCCCCTCCCAGAGCCAGGGAGAAAACCCAGGAGTCCTGGCTCCCACCCCCTGTAACGATGCGGTTCTGGCGGAACCCAACTGAGAGTGCCAATTTAGGATAAATTGCTCAAACAGGGCAGTTACAGCTCAAGGCTGGGGTTTTTCCGCCTCTAAGGCAAACCAAACCAGCCAGATGGAGAGGACTTTGGTCTCACCCCACTGGCTAACCACAAGTCACACAAGCAATTCCCTCAGACACTCCAGTTTCCCAGTATCACCACCAGTGCCACTTGTTATGGGGACGAATGGTTATGAAAACCAATACCCCAGTAAAAGAAAAAGGTTCTCCCGATCCCAAAGGATCAAGCCCCAGACCCAGGTCAATAGACAAGTCAGATCTTACCCACAAATCACGCTGTTGCCGATCCTTTAGAATCTAAAATCGAAAGGTTTATTCATAAAAGGAAGAAGATACAGATGAGAGCTAGAATTGGTTACATGGAATCAATGACATCCAGTAATGGCAAAGTTCTTGGTTCAGGTTTGTAGCTGGGATGGGATAAGCTGCAGGTTCAAATCAAGTCTCTGGAACATCCCCAGCTGGGACGGGTCCTTCAGTCCTTTGTTCAGAGCTTCCGTTTGTAGCAAAGTCCCTCCAGAGGTATGAAGCAGGATTGAAGACCAGATGGAGACGAGGCATCAGCCTTATATAGTCTTTTCCAGGTGTAAGAACACCTCTTTGTTCTTACTATGGAAAATTACAGCAAAATGGAGTCTGGAGTCACATGGGCAAGTTCCTGCATACTTTGCTGAGTCTCAAGGCATATTTGCCTTCTCTCCATGGGTCAGTTGTGTAGCTGATGGTCCTTAATGGGCCATCAAGCAGGCTAGGCAGAGCTAACACCAGCTTGTCTGGGATGTCACCCAGCAGCATAGCATAAGTTTGCAATACAGACAGTATAGAGCCGATATTCATAACTTCAACTACAAAATTGATACACACGTATAGACAGACTAATCATAACCAGCAAACCATAACCTTGTCTTAGACACCTCATTTGACCCCCTTTATACAAGATTTGGTGCCACTACAGGACCTTGGTTGCCACCATGTTCTATATGGTCCCAGATTATGTCAATAATGTCACAGCCCCCTCCTGCTCTAACCCACCAGCCCCCCTCCCCTCCCTGTGCTGGGGAGAGAACCCAGGAGTCCTGGCTCCCAGCCCCCCCTGCTCTAACCCACCAGCCCCCCCTCCCAGCGCCGGGGAGAGAACCCAGGAGTCCTGGCTCCCAGCCCCCCCCGCTCTGACCCCCCAGCTCCCCCAGCTGGGTTGGGGCCCCCAGGGTGCTGACCCCGCGCTGCGCCCGGCAGGTTCCAGGAGATGTGCTACGCAGCGTACCTTGCCATCAGGCAACACGCCAACCTGCTGATCAGCCTGTTCTCGCTGATGCTGAGCTCGGGGCTGCCGGAGCTGCAGTCGTTTGACGACATCGCCTACCTGCGCAAGACGCTGGCGCTCGACAAGGCTGAGCCAGAGGCGCTCGAGTACTTCACGAAGCAGATGAATGAGGCCCACCACGGCGGCTGGACCACCAAGATGGACTGGATCTTCCACACCATCCGCCACATGCCCCTGAGCGAGGCCGGGCACGACTGAGGGCCCCCGCCCACTGCTCCAGGCCCCACCCACCGCTCTAGGTCCCGCCCTTTCCTCCTGGTCAGTGTGGCTGAAACTGTGTCCGTAAGCCCCTCCCATCCCGGAGGGGGCTGGACCATGAGCGACACAGGGGCGGGGGGCAGGGTCTCTCCCCCTTGGGGGGGCATGTCCCAGGAGCACAGGCCCTGCCCTCCTTGCTCAGGCTCTCTTGCTCCTCCCCCTAAGCCCCGCCCCCTTGGGAAGAACCCCCTCCCATCCTGGGGTGGGGGGTGGGCATAGAGTCTCAGGCCCATGACACGCAGAGGGTGTGGCCAAGCACTGAAGCCCCTCCCCCTAGGGCGGGGCCTGAGAGAGGGGAGCCGGGACATGTGCCCCTCCCCCTTCTGGGTGCATCCAGGTGAGGGCGGGGGCAGGGGGGGCCCCTTCCAGCTCCACCCTTTTCATAGGAGGAAGTGAGGTGGGGGGGGTGTCAAATCCATTATGCCCCTCCCCTTGAGGGAAGGTCAGAAGCCAGAGAGCCTTAAGCCCCTCCCCCTGTGGGGCGGGGACTGCACTGAGAGGGGCGGAGCCAGCACACAGGCTCCTCCTCAGGGACCCCCGCCCAGAGATACCTGCTGTTTTGGGGGGGGTCCGGCCCCTTTGACCTCTGACCCCCTTGGGAATCGGGGGGGGACAGTAAAGGGCATTTAGCCCCCGTTTTTGAGGGGGCAACAGCTCGTCCCCCCCCCCCGAAATCTTCCAATGCACCTGAGCACCCAGCCCCCCCATCTGATACTTGAATCCTGCCCCTCCCCCCAATCTGCTGGGCCGGGGGGGGGGCAGATACTTGACATTTTTTGCCTG
>NW_020682605.1:0-2351 GCF_002925995.2 Terrapene triunguis
ATGTCGCTGCCCCGCCCCCACCCCCTGCAAACCCTGGGCGCTGCAGCCGCTTCCCTCTGCCCGAGGCTGGGACTCGCAGCTCGCCCCGCTGGGAGCAGCCTGGGCCCCCCGCCCCGCACAGGCTGCACCGGGAGCAGCTCCTTGCGGGGGGGCAGGTCTCCCCTTCTCCCCATGTGGGGCACTGCCGGGGGGGCTCGGGGTCCCAGTCAGGGGGGCCGGGCCGGGGTCTCTGCCCGGGGAGAGTCTCGGGGGGGGGGGAGGCAGCGGGAATGTCCCTCCCCTGCCCACAGCCAGGGCTCAGGGGGCCCCAGCGGCAGCAGCCGAGGCCCGGGGGGCTGGCAAGGCAGCGCCCGCAATTCACTCCTGCTGCTGGGCTGGGCCCCGGCTCGCTCCGCCCGGCGCCTCCTGGGCCCTGGCGAGCTGGAGTCCCTGGGTCTGGCCGGGGGGTCTGGCTCTTATTCATGTCTTGTGGCGTCACCCCCGGCCCCCAGCAGGGACGTGGGGCCAAGGGGTCCATGCCCAGGGGCCCAGGGATTTCAAAGGCGCCAGGCCGAGGGGATCGATCTGTGTTTTTAAATAAAAATGAAGATACAAAATGTCACTAGATCAGTCGATGCCACAACTTACGCCTAGTGGGTGACAGACCCCCCGTCCCCCGCTGGTGTACACAGCCAGAGATGCCCCAAGGCCGACCAACAACCGTGGTCTGGTGCCACCCCACTACCCCGCCCACAGCCCCATGGGGCTTCCCCCCACAAGCCCCCAGGCCCCAGTGTGGCCCACCACTCCACAATCCCCCAGCGACTGTCCTCCTCGCCCCAAGCCAGGGTGCAGCCACCCCACCCAGCTGTGCCACCCGACAGCCCCTCCCCCCACGGCCTCCCACAGCCATGCTGTGTCCCCCTGGGGGCAGCCATGCTGCTGCCCCTCACTACCTCCCAGCCCAACAGCCACAGCCATGCCATTGACCCAAGCCCCCGATCCAAGTCCCCTATAGCCTCTCCCTCCCCCAGGCCCCTCCCAGACCCAGGCCCCATCCGTACAACCCAATCGCCCCCTGCCAACAACCCCCCTCTCCTCTCCCACAGCACCGATCCATCCCCTACCCTCCCACACCACACAGACCCCTCCACCTCCCAGCTGTGCCACCCCCCCACCCCGAGCCAGACCACCAACCCCGTCAGACACCCTCCCCCGCTGGTGCACCAAGGTTTCCCCAAGACCAACAACAGCTATGAATTAAAACCCCACAGTGTTTGTTGGGGCTACTGGAGCCATGGGACCTACCTGGAGATGCTGAAATCTCACTCTTGTCTCTCTCCTCCTGCCCCCATCTCCAAGCCAGGCACTGGGCAGTTCAGTGGTGAAGTGATGAACTGATGATCATCAGTTTGTTTTATGATGGGGGGAGGTTTAAACTATTTCCCTGGATCAAGTCTCCCTTGGTGTAGTAAGTGAAGGACCTGATAAAGCCTCAGTATGAGGCCTGAACTAAAGTAATGGTCAAGACTTTGCTAACATAAAGCAAAGTTAAGCTGTGAGCAAGAGGCAGGCCCTGCTCACAGAAGCTGGCAAGGAAAGGGCTGATGTTGCATAAATATATATCCACTTAGCATAGTTACAGTATAAACATGGTACCAAGACACACTATACCGAAACATTCCACAGATAACATGGAACAGGCCGACCCATCCCAATGACAGGGGCAAAAGGGTAAAATGATGGATAGAGTTGTTTTGATCGAACCAACAGGTACAAGGTGCGAGGCGGCACCTTACTACGTAGGGAGGTTGTACCTTGCTACGTGGAGGGGTTGCACCTCAATACGTCAGGAGTGATGTGTAACTTGTTTGTACCCGTGTATAAGAATGTATCCCTGGGGTGGTGTCTTTGTCTGGCCACGGGAGCAGTGGAAAGTCCCGCCACTGAGCCGGGTCCTTGCCAAAAGGCACTTTCTCGTAGTATGCCCGGTAGACTAAGTAATCTACGGGGAACTGCCATTGTGTCCGAGATCGCAATAAACCTAGTCGAAGTGACTTTGCATCTTACTAGACTCTGTGGTTATTGGGGGTTCTCTTCGGGTTTGCTGGGTCAGCTATCTGCGCAGAGCTGGGGCAGCACAAAGAGGGAATACACGCACGCAGCCGAGTGATATCAACACAGGAGAAACCAGAGCACCACACCGGTAGCATCTGACAACACTTGGCAGCTCAGTCACCATTTCAGCTAGAGCAGAGCTGGGCACTGGGCCACCAGGGGCCTTTAACACCACAGCCCTGGGGAGGGGGTGCTGAACTGGACCATCCAGTGAGGAACACAAGTCCTTCTACCCTCCACCACACCCTAGTTTG
>NW_020682606.1:0-1584 GCF_002925995.2 Terrapene triunguis
GCTCAGGGTAGGGGGCTGGGGCGGGGTAGGGCAGGGGGCTGGGAGCACCCCCACGACTCCAGCTCCCTGCCCTGACTCCTGCACCCCCCACACATACCCAGCCCCCCCACGCCCCATGCCCTGACTCCTGCACCCACCCCACATACCCAGCCCCCCCATGCCCCATGCCCTGACTCCTGCACCCCCCCCACATTCCCACCTGCACCCCTCACACCAAATGGAGCTGCCCCAAGCTCCACACCCCAACCTCCTGCCCCAACCCTGAGCCCCCTCCTGCATCCTAACTCCTCTCCAGGCTCTGCACCCCAACCCCCAGCCCACTCCTGCACCCTAACCCTGCACCCCCAGCCCTGACTCCTGTACCCCCCTCACACACTCCCAGCCCCCTGCCCTCCCTGACTGCTGCAGCCCCCGACATCCCCACTTGCACCCCTCGCACCAAATGGGAGCTGCCCCAGGTAAGTGCTCCACACCCGAATCCCCTGCCCCAGCCCTGAGCCCCCTCCCTCCCCCTAACTCCCTCCCAGACCCTGCACCCCCAGCCCTGAGCCCCCTCCTGCACCCTAAGTTCTGGCCAGACCCCGCACCCCAACTTTTTTTACATTATTTGTATAAAGTGCTCTTATCGAAAGCGCTTTACAATACTTAGCTAATGGTACAAACAATATTTGAAAAGATCATTAAGTGTCCACCGAGACCCCCAGTGATTTTCAAGTGGTCTGTGGAAAAATAAGTTAGACTACAAGAAGAATCAAGGTTCCTTACTTTATTTCCATTTACTTGCTATTACTTACAGGCGAAAGATGAAGAAAACAAGAATGAAAAACAAGGGCGGGAGGAGATAAGAGAGAATGTTCTTTTTCTTGGCAGGGTCCCAAGGTGGGGCTCCCAAAATGAAGCTGATCACAGGGCCCCACTAACTCTAAATCCGCCACTGCCCCTCCTCTTCGTAGGCAGCCTAGCCCTGGGGACAGTCACCTTCGCACTTGCGGGCGTGGTCCTGCTTTTTGGTAGCGGTGCCCGGGTGGGACACCTGGCAAGTGTACGTCTTGCCCGCCAGCCACTCGCTCTGGGAGACACTGGCATTGCTGCGGGTGCTGAAGGTGCCATCTTGGTTCTTCTTGTCAGGGTAGATTTCACTTTGAAGTAGCCCATGCTCGCCGTCCACCAGCCATTCCACCACCAAAGCCTTGGGGTAGAAGCCGGAGATTAAGCACACCAGCTGGACGGTGCCTGGGTTGGTGGTGCAGGAGTAGAGGACTTCCACCTCGGGGGCATGGGGTTCACGGCCGGTGGGCTCTGGGAGAAGGGTGATCGGTTAGTTTTTGTATAGACCCCTTCTGAGCTCCCCCCCAACTCCCTGCAGTACGGCACCCCCTACTCAACCCCCCACTCCCTGCAGCATGGAGCCCTGTTTGGAGCCCTCTGCCCCTTTCCCTGTATTGCAGCATCCATCGCTTCTCTTGGCGTGGTGTCTCTCTCTCTCCATCCACCCACCCACCACAGCGACTCCACTGGCTCACTGCACTAGCCTGCCCCCATCCTCTCTCCCTGCAGCAGTCACCAGAGCAGGGACCTGAGAGA
>NW_020682607.1:0-1741 GCF_002925995.2 Terrapene triunguis
GACGGAGGACACAGGGGAGCCATGCACATCACTCAGCAGGGGCCACGTGGGGAGAAGGATGGTATGGATGTGCGTGGGGGTAGGAACATCCCCTCTCTCCTCCATGATGGAGGGGCTGCGGAGTGGGAGCTGGTAGTCCTGGAGCACAGGATGGGGATAGGAGGTCTCCATCACACATGGGGACGCAAAGGGACCCAGGGCCAGGATTTCAGATTGTTGGGGGTTGGGTCTTCCCCTTAAGGTGCATCCCTCCCTGCTGGGGACTGGGATAGGGGAGACTCTCCCCTTAGGGACCCTGCTCTCCTTCTACCTGGCTTCTTGGAGATTGATTTGATGAGGGACGAGGGCAGCTCCGAGTGCTCCACTTTGCAGGTGAAGGTCTCTCCGACTTCCGAGTCGCGGGTGAGGATGGGCATGGAGCTGGAGGCAGTGAAGGTTCCGTTGAACTGCTCAGCGAGGTCCAGGCGATCAGGGCTAACGGACCCTGGCTTCTCCCGGGACCAGACCACCTGGAGGCTGGAGTTGCTAGGCAGGTTGACCACCAGACACATGAGCATGGGGCTCTGGGCCACGTACAGGGCGGCGGGAGACGGGGGCACCAGGAAGACCTGGATGTTGCTGGGAGATGTCATTTCTTCTAGGGACAGGAGAGTGCAGGTCAGCCGCTTGGCCTGGTCTCCCCTGGCAAGCCCATCCCAGTCTCACCCCGCACTACTCTCCCCCCTCAAGCCCAGCCCTGTGTCCCCCTCCTCAGAGGCAGATATACAGTAAATCACAGGGTGCCCTGGCATGGGGCACCCCAATGACAGGGGTCCCCAGGGCCTGGCCGCTATGGGGGCAGAAGCTTGGTCTTGCCGAGTGGTGGATTTAAAGTGAGTGGGGCCCTGTCCTCAGCTTCATTTTTGGGGCCCCCCCGGGACCCAGACAAGAAAAAGAACAGTCTGTCTTATCTGCCCCGCCCCCATTTTTCATTCTTGCGGGGGCAGATAAGAGAGAATGTTCTTTTTCTCGGCTGGGCCCCAAGGTGGGGCCCCAAAAATGAAACTGAGCATAGAGCCCCAGTAACTCTAAATCCGCCACTGCCCCTCAACTTCCTAGGCAGCCTAGCCCTGGGGAGCGTCACCTTCGCACTTGCGGGTGTGGTCCTGCTTTGTGCTCCCGGTGCCCGGGTGGGACACCTGGCAGGTGTATGTCTTGCCCTCCAGCCACTCATCCTGGGAGACACTGGCATTGCTGCGGGTGTTGAAGGTGCGACCGTCGCCATCCTTCTTGGCAGAGGCGGTGTGACCACGAAGTATCCCGGGCTGGCCGTTTACCAGCCATTCCACCGTCAAAGGCTCGGGGTAGAAGCCGGAGATGAAGCACACCAGCTGGATAGTGTTTGGGTGGTTGGTGCAGGAGGAGTGGAGGACATGCACGTCGGGGTCATGGGGCATGGGCTCAAGGGGGGTGGGCTCTGGAAGAAGGGTGGCAGGAGTTAGTTTTTGTACAGACACCTTCTGAGCCCCCCCTGCTCCCTGTAGCATGGCGCCCCCTTTGGAGCCCTCTGCCCCTTTCCCTGTATTGCAGCACCAATCGCTTCTCTTGGCGTGGTGTCTCTTTTCATCCCTCCACCCTTCGGTGCATGGTCTCTCTCTCTCGACACCCAACACTATCTACCTGTCCCCATCCACTCCCATCTCTCTGTGGTGTCGCTCTCCATCCACCCACCCACCACAGCGACTCCATCAGCTCACAGCAC
>NW_020682608.1:0-2842 GCF_002925995.2 Terrapene triunguis
TCATGAAAACAAGGATAGGACATTTTTACTGCGCATAATTTGTTTACCTTCAAACAATGGCAACAGTTACAGAAGTAGAAAGAAGAAAAATCTCACAGCTGCAGTAAGGCTCCAGAGCTCTGTTTTCAGGGGACAGAGGCCTAGGCATAGCGGAGGAACATACAAAAATGAGCAATATCAGAGTTCTGGGGCTAAGCTCAAAGTGATATGGCAGGGAAGAAAGAGCTTGATAGGGCTGCAGGAAATATCCATTTATTGGGTAGAAGAAGGAAGCAGTGATGAGCCTAACAAAACACCTGGACTGGTGTCATGGGAGAGGCCTCAGTACATCCCAGCAGCTGAGAAGAAACTCTGTGTAGCCCAATGTAGCGTAGAGGTCTCGAGGGAAAGAATATGCCATTCAGCAGGGCTACAAAGAAGAAAATGCTTTGTGTGGCTGAAATTAAGACCAGCCTGTTTGGTTGCACAGTAAAAGAAACTTAGCCCAAGGTAAAGAAAATATATGGACGGATGCAGGAGAGGAAAAGTACAATATACCAGAAGGAGAAGTCTTCTGGGGAGAAGAGGAGAAATGACTAGTGGACTAATGCTGTGGTGGTGAAATGCCTGAATAGAATCCTGACTGGCTTGAAGGTGAGTGCATAGATTTAGATTTAGAAATCTAAA
Organism: Terrapene triunguis; assembly: GCF_002925995.2. NCBI lineage: Eukaryota > Metazoa > Chordata > Testudines > Emydidae > Terrapene > Terrapene triunguis. Next base: position 667 of record NW_020682608.1, read on the forward strand.
TAAGGATGTGGGAGCTTACCTTTAAGGCACCCACTATTTGGAAAACCTTGGCCATATTATCTCAATGAATTTTTCAAAAGGAACTCTTGGACCTTCAGTTAACACTAATTGCACTAGCATCAGCATGGGAATTTTTGATTAATTTAAAATGAGAATTATTTAAATTTCTAATTAGTCCATACATGAGGCTGCACTTACCTATCTGACATAGCGATTTGCTCCAACATTGCAGAGCCAGTGTTTGTCTTCCAGTTTCCAGATATGGAAGTCCTCCTGAGAGAAAAAATATTACAGACACAATATTAACTGAGTACCTATTGCACACTTACATTTATTGTCAGTAAACTGAGCAGACATCTTCACCATCTTTCTTAAGTTGCTCTTATTTTCAAATAAGATATTTTCAAATATGATACCAATGGTTACCTCTGTTTCTCTCCTCCTGCTGCTTACAATATAACGTCCACACTGTCAAGAATTCAACTGATAACATAAGTCTCAGTAAAACATCATGCATACATTTTATAAAGTGTGATAATGGCAGTTCCCCATACCCTTTTGACTGTTCACTTTCATAACTGTTGCGACAACTGTTGTTTAATGGTGATATTAGTGATGGACTATTATGAAATTGCAGCTATGAGTGGTGAGTATGGATGCACCAACATTGTGAACTAATTCTAAATGCATATCAAATAACAGGAGACAAAGAAAGCTTCAGGTCCAGATATCAAATCCATCCCAAACTTTCATTTTAGCCAATTATAGAGTTAGGCCCTAACAGTGATATTCAGATGCATATTTTGAACCACTCCAAGGTTCAGGACTGTTCAGAGTCATTGTTCCAGTTTGACCCTAATCAAGATAGACTCTACCTGTGAAATTTGGATCTAGCTTCAGGCTCTGATTCTGGACCCTTCACAAATTAAATTACATTAAATTAATCTTCTATTTCTAATTATGTCATTTTAAAGCCCATTAAACAAAAGCTACTCTCTTTTTATGTCTATAATAGATCATCATCATCATCATCACTACATTTTATAAATGAGTACCTTTTAAAACATTTTGGCTTTTTAAACCAATGATGATGAATAGTACAGAGAAGAGGAATGCATTCTGTAATTGTAAAGACTGTACTAGAAATGGGCAAAGGATACAAACTGTCTAAATTATGACCTCTTGTTTCCTGCTGGCAAAAGAACAGCAACACCTGTAATTTATGAGAAGTGAATTACAGTGGCAATAGGCTTGTCTCCATCTTTCTATAAACCTAATTATGAGCTTGGAAAGAGGTATCAATCCACAGAGTAAAAGATTTTAAAATATATTAATTGAATAAACAGATGCAGTAATTATGTATTAATTAGGGGATCAAGTCCTAGCACATTAGAGTGCATTACACTTGTGCCTATTATGTATTTTCAGCTCATATCCATCTTTGTGAAGTTTGAAGAGAAGCAATGTCTTAAAAGAAACAAAGAATTTGAGATTAATATAACACTTTCTACTAGCTCAAGTTTAAAAGGCTTTTACCCCCCTCCAGTTTGATGAAAAAGTACTTGCATTTCTATTCTGGCCAGTGACTTTTCTCCATGAAGAGGTGCATAAATTACCATACACTGTACTTGCAATGCTAATGTGGGGTGTTGATACTGCAGTACAGGTTGTTACTTTAGATTGATGTGAACACTAGACATTAGTTTTATTGTTCTTTTGGTCAGAGAATTATGGATTCAATGTGTGTTGCTTTTGGAAAGAGAGGGTGGGGATTTAAGATCAGTTGGTACTTTTGTACATATGTGTATGTTTTCATTGTGCTTCACCCTTTTTAATTATATTTCCTTGAAGTCAGATGTAATGAATCCTGTACTGGGTAGTTGTGTGTGTGTCATGAAATCTTTTGAGGAGCTGTGGTATTTGGAGCGATCCAACATTGCATTTTGGCTATAATCTCCACTGACAAATGTTAAACATCCCTTTTTTTGTGAGTCATGGATCCAGTTTATACCACAATTTCCCACAGAATTACAACACAGAAGCTCTTAATAACACTTTTTAAACTACAAAAACAAACGTTCTGCTGGTATTTTCTGTGGTGGCTCTTTAAGTATTCTCTTTCTGTGTCATAGCAGAAAATGAGAACCTGCTGTAGAACAAGATACTACTGACAAAA
>NW_020682609.1:0-3108 GCF_002925995.2 Terrapene triunguis
GGGGGGGGGTTGCCCCCCCATGGAGAATTTTGATTAAAATGAAAAAAATATATATATTTTCATCAACATTTTCTGTGGAAAAACATCAACTGTTGAAAAACCAAAACCCCCAAACCTGAAGAATTTTTGGTTTTCTGATGGAAAAAATAAAAATAAAAAAATTCGGGAAACATTTCTCATTAAAATATTCATTTTCATCCAAAACCAATCTCTCACTGAAAAAAAAATGGTAGAAAATTATCAACCATCTCTAACAGCAATGGTTTCCCCAGTTTCTCAAAAAAGACCTCTCCTGGGCACCAGAAATATAATCGAGCCTCCCGCCTTTTAGCCTGGGACTTGAAGATGGGTTGGGAAAGGGACTTTGCTGGATACACATTAAAAACTGGTGAATTTAATGAGAAACGAGTTGATCTTTTCAGTCCACTTCCCAGGGCTAGATAATCTTGTCAACAAACCAGCACTACAACTGGCACCCTTGTTGAGAGTCTCACCAGAGATGGGCCCTGGAGATGGAACTACCCTCACTACTTTAATAACCCCATGGCAAACCTGGACTGACTCAATCCTAACTTATTGACATAGGCCAAAACTATTTTTTTTTTAAATGAGTGCCTAAAGTTAGGCTTCACGTCCATATTTAGGCACCGTGTGGCTCCTGATTAAGTCAATGGAGCTGCTGGACACTCAGCATGTTGACAGGATTACTGGCCTAGTGGATAGGGGAGAAGTAGTAGATGTGATAAATCTTGATTTTAGCAAGAATTTTGACAGTCCCACGTGACATTCTCATAAGTGAGCTAAGGAAATGGAATATAGATAAAATTACTATAAAGGTGGGTGCACAACCAGTTGAAAGACTGTACTGAAAGAGTAGTTAATGGTTCATGATCAAATAGGGAGGCCTTATATAGTGGGTTTCTGCAGGTCAGTCCTAGGTCTGGTTCTGTTCAATATTTTTATGACTGACTTGGATAATGGAGAAGAAAGTATGCTTATACAATTTGTGGGTGACACAAAGCTGGGAAGGGTTGCAAGCACTTTAGAGGCCAGGATTAGAATTCAAAAGACCTTGACAAATTGGAGAATTGGTCTGAATTCTACAAGATGAAATTCAGTAAAGACAAATGCAAAATACTGTACTTAAGAAGGAAAAAATCAAATGCACAGCTACAAAATGGGGAACAACGGACTAGGTAGAGGTACTGCTGAAAATGATCTGGGGGTTATTGTGGATCACAAATTAAATATGAGTCAACAATGTGATGCAGCTGCAAAAAAGGCTAATATCATTCAAACACCTGTCAGGGATGGTCTAGGTTTACTTGGACATGCCTCGGCGCAGGGGGCTGGACTTGATGATTTCTCAAGGTCCCTTCCAGCCCTACATTTCTATGATTCTGTTTGAAAATCAAGCCACTTAATTAGATGCCTAAATATGGATTTAGGAGCCTAACTTTTTTTTTTTTTGAAAATATTGGCCATGGTCTTTACTCTGCCTTCTTTGTTCTCTCCATTTATCGAACACTGACTATTTCTCCTTGCGCCCATCGATATGAGAACCATTGCATCTCCTGTCATCTAGAACAGTCTTTCCTTGTCTCTAAAAGTCATCAGCTCTCTTATCTAGATCTCAGCTGGAAAAAACCCTATCTTTTCTCCTGTGCATCTATCTCTGAATTACTCTGCCTCTGTTATTGGAATTATGAGTTAATGTTTTTAAGTTATTCACCATGGACATTTTTGGATCCAAATCTGGGTGTGAACTATCCCAAAGTTTGGATGTGTTTGTACATGGCTTTTCAGTTCCAGCCCACCTCCAATTTCAGGATACAGTTTCAATGGAAAACCCTACATAAAATCATGGGACTGATCCTACACAGTGTTATAGTGTGTGTCTAGAATAGCATAAAAGGTGTGGGTTTTTTAAATGACATCTTATGGTGCTCAAATAAGAGAACTGTGATCCAGAGCAGGTGCTCCAGTGGTCTCAGGTGTGGAAAGTAAGCCTCACATGCTGCACAGGTTCTATCACCATGCATTCATGCTGTCTCTATTTCCCTCTGAGTTAATATGAGACTAGATGCTCAGAAATTATGATAGGGGCCACATTAGTATCTATTTAGGTAGAGAGAAAAGGGGGCATGTTTATGGAGCTGAGTGGGTGTGTCTTCAAGGAAAAGGCCTGTGAGAAACAAAATAGATGAGGAGCAGTCATCTTTTTCAAGAAATTCGTACTGTATGAGTGAGGATCCTACACAGCTCACAGTACTGCAGGTAACAGACCTGAAGAACAGATGAAGACTAGAACAGAAAAATGGGACACCACATGCATGGCTATATGCCTCTCAGCCAGCTATGTCACTGTGTATTCCTCACTCTTCATCCTTATCCCTCCCACGCCCTAGGTTCAGATGGCTGTGTGGAGCTCATTGGAGCCGCATTGCCCTTTAGCCAATGAATACTGTCCCCAGCTTGTTCTCCAACACACAGGAAACCTGCCCAGCCAGTTAAAATCTCTAACTTCATGTGTGTGGTTAGCAAGACAGGAGGAGGATTTAAATATGGCAGTATTTCAAGCGTTATTCTACCCGAGATTCTAAGGGCTTTATTCTCCACTGCCTTGCACCTTCTGTGACTGAGTGCGAAGTGGATGTCAGATGCTACCATATTCCAATTTTATATTGTTTTACATCCATTCTGCACAGGAGTAAATGACTACACACCATGAAAAGCAGCAGAGAACCAGTCCCTAAGGACATGTTGTCAATATCAGGGTCCAAAATGGATGAGGTGAGGTAGAGAAAGAGGCAGCCACATACCTGCAACTTTGTTTCTTGGCCAGAGCCAGCCTGCTGGCAGAAGACTTCAAAGAAATCAGCCACTCCTTCCTCCACCCATAGCAGAGTCACTGAAGTCTGGGTCTTGTTCACAGCAAATAGTGATTTTGGAGGAGCTGGTTCTGGATGAGAGGGAGAGAGAGAATCTCCTTTCACCAAGCTTATCTTTTGGTCTTTGGAAAATCAACAAGGGGAACCAGCAAACAGAATCAGTGAAAGGAATAATACCCTTCTTGAATTTTTTCATTTCCTTCAGAGACGATCTGTC
>NW_020682610.1:0-1033 GCF_002925995.2 Terrapene triunguis
GGGGGTGGGGCTGCGAGCTCCAGCGGGGCCTGAGCTCCCGCTGCTCGGCCCGGAGCTCGCAGCCCCGTCCCCTTACCACGCAGCTCCGAGCGGGGAGGCGCTCAGACCCCGCCGGAGCCAGGGACGCTCCTGGATGCACTGAGGCTCCGGGAGAGAGGCGGAGGCACGGTTGGGCCAGGGCCGGGGAGGGAGCCTCAGCCATTCTCGTGGGGGCCCCTGCAGAGCCCGGGGCCTGGGGCAAATTGCCCCACTTGCCCCCCACTCTGGGCGGCCCTGCCTTCCTGACCCTGAGGGGGGTGGGCGGGACCCCATTCAAGGTGCCCGTGGCGAGGGTACATCTGAAATGGGGGGCCAAGGAGGGCCCCAAAGACGTGGGGGTACACCATCATTTGCCCACTGAGGTATTGACAGGGCAGGACCTAGAGGACTGGCCAAGCAACCCCCAGAACGCCCTGTGGAAAGAGTGTGGGGGAGACAAGGCCCTGCACCCCCGGCTTCCTGCGATTCACCATGACTCTCAGCCAGCCAGTAACACAAAAGGTTTATTAGACGACAGGAACACAGTCCAAGACAGGTCTTGTAGGTACAGACAACAGGACCCCCTCAGTCAGGTCCATCTTGGGGGGGGCGCAGGGAGGCCTGATGCTTGCACATGCCTGCCCTCTAGGGCTCTGCAACAATCACACCCCTAGACACTCGAGAAATGCAGAGGGGAAACTGAGGCACCTACACAGCACTCAGAGAAAACATTACGAACATTCCCACTTTGTCACACCCTGTTTGTGACCTGTAGCCAGAGCCGGCGAGGGGCACTGCGCCCTGACCTCGGGGAGGGTACCTCACCGGAGGCACAGGACCCTACCTTGGTTGGGAGGGAGCGCCCAGGGACACCGCTCAGGGGGGCGGCGGCTTCCGACCTAGCCGGCGAGAGAGAGCAGGTCCCCATCCCTGTCCCAGCTGCTGAGTTCCAGGCCGAGCTGCAGAAAGATCCCTCCTTGCGGAAGCCAAGGGACCTGGCGGACCTCAGTGCGAT
>NW_020682611.1:0-2067 GCF_002925995.2 Terrapene triunguis
CCCCCCCCCTGTAGTGAAGACGTAGCCTCAGATTGTCCTTGTCCCTCCCCTGGCTGATTTTGGAGTCAGGGAAACAGGGCCATGGCTCCATGTACAGGAGCTGAGTTCAATCCATCAGCGGTTGTGTGTTTCTGGTTAGTGCTGGGTCTCAGGGACCAGTACCTGCTCACAGCCTCTGCAATCAGACCCACCCAGTCCATAGGCTTCCCTGGGCTGTTCCTTCAGCAGGTAGGAACAGTGCCTGTATGCATCTGCTAAAGCTCCACTAACAGATCCACAGAGCAAGCCTCCACCAGCAACAGCACTGGTCACAGGGGGTGAGTCAGCGCCTTCCAGCCTCCACAGTCCCCGAACCCAGAGGGATCTCCTGGGGTACTGGGCCTAGCAACTCCCCCCCTTCCCCCTTCAAATGAGAAGGAGAAGCTACAGGCTGGGAGGAGCCTCCCGGCACAATCACCCCCCCTCCCCCCCAAAGCTCTGGACGTATATTTGGGTATGTCTGCACAGCACAAAGAGCCAACGTGGCCTGTCTCAGAGCCCGGGTCAGCTACAAATAGCAGTGTAGACATCTGGGCTTGGGCTGGAGCCCGAGCTCCCAGACCGTCCCCGCTCCCTGGGTCAGAACGTCTACACTGCTACTTCTACCCCACAGCAGGAGCCCCATGAGACTTGCTGCTGCAGGTCTTTGGAGTGTAGACGTACCCTTTATTTTTACATGTGCTGTATTGGCCTTTACCCACTCCTCTTACTCCAACAGCCCCTCCCCCATGGGCGGCAGAAACAGGGAGGCCGGGGGACTAATGCCCTCACAATAGGAAATAGTGTGGGCCCCCCCCATCCTGCATAAACATAAGCTCATGCAGGATAAGGGGTGGGGAGGCAAGAAAGGGACCAGCAGGCTCTGGAGTAGTCACCATGGCAGCCGAGACTGGGCTGGGGCGCAGGGAGTGGGACCCGGGGGGGGCTTGAATGGGCCCAGGACCAGATAGGAAACCCCAGGACCCTCCTTCCTGGGCTGTAGCCGGTTCCCCCTCGCCCCCCAACAGAGTCTCAGTACCAGAGCCGTAATGAGTTATTTTAGCGCCGGGGTAAGCAAGCATATTTGTGCCCCCTGGAGGCGACGCATGGAGGGGCACTTGTGGGGGAAACTCATCTCCTGCCAGGAGCTGGCGGATCGGAAGCTGCTGGGGCTGCCTGGCAGGCTCGAGCCCCTGGTTTTCCGTGCTATGGGAGCCTGGGCCCAGCAGCCCTCCCTGCCCTCCTTCCCGACCTGAGCACTCCCCAGGCAGGGCGTGCGGCACAGCTCTGAGCTGCACCACAGACGCATTCAGCATCTCATGGCAGCCGGGCTCTCCTTCGGGAGAAAGGCAACAGTGTGTTGGGGCACAGCTCAGAGCTCTGCCGCCCGCCTTGCCTGTGGAGAGCCGAGATGCGCAGACAGCCAGGAGCCCAAGCGGGCTGGGCAGCTCCCACCAGTTTCCGATCCTCCGGCTCCTGGCAGGAGGTGAGAGTTTTCAAACTGAGAGCCATGTCCCACACTTTGAAAACCTCTATGCTAAATGGAAAGCAGAAATCGGGGGTGGGGTGCCATATGCCCCTCCCCCCTCTGCCTTATTTCTCTGTCCCCGCAGCTTTATGCCCTGGACGCTGGCCCCACTCGCCCCACCCTGGTTACAGCCCTGCTCAGTACCTCCCCTCACTTCCCCTTCAAGCCCTCTGCGCCCGCCCCATTCTTCGGGAACTTCTGCCCCTTCTGTTTGTACCAGAGATGCCCTCCCCCATGCTGCCATCACCCGGATCTCCCTGCTGCGATGCTGTACCCGATGCCGCACCCTGGGTCTGCCTTTGTCTTCTTAGGCAGTCAGCTCTTTGCAGCAGTGGCCGCTCCTCCCTCGGTGTTTGTCCCCAGCACCAGAGGTCCATGATCCTGACTGGGGTTTAGCCAAGTTATAAATTAGGGTTACCATACGTCCGGATTTTCCCGGACATGTCTGGCTTTTGGGGATTCAAATCCCTGTCCGGGGGGAAATCCCCAAAAGCCAGACATGTCCGGGAAAATCCTGGGCG
>NW_020682612.1:0-1251 GCF_002925995.2 Terrapene triunguis
GTACATGGCAGAGGGGCATTGCTGGCACATGATGGCATATATGACATGCAGGTGAATGAGCCCTTGATGGTGTGGCTGATGTGGTTGGGTCCTCTGATGGTGTCGCCAGAGTAGATATGGGGACAGAGTAGGCAACGAGGTTTGCTGCAGGGATTGGTTCCTGGGTTGGTGTTTCTGTGGTGTGGTGTGTAGTTGCTGGTGAGTATTTGCTTCAGGTTGGGGGGGTTGTCTGTAAGCGAGGACTGGCCTGCCTCCCAAGGTCTGTGAGAGTGAGGGATCATTTTCCAGGATAGGTTGTAGATCATGGATAATGCGCTAGAGAGGTTTTAGCTGGGGGCTGTATGTGATGGCCAGTGGTGTTCTGTTATTGTCCTTGTTGGGCCTGTCCTGTAGTAGGTGATTTCTGGGTACCCGTCTTGCTCTGTCAATCTGTTTCCTCACTTCCCCAGGTGGGTATTGTAGTTTTACGAATGCTTGATAAAGATCTTGTAGGTGTTTGTCTCTGTCTGAGGGGTTGGAGCAAATTCGGTTGTATCTTAGGGCTTGGCTGTAGACAATGGATCGTGTGATGTGACTTGGATGGAAGCTGGAGGCATGTAGGTACGTATAGCAGTCAGTAGGTTTCTGGTATAGGGTGGTGTTTATGTGACCATCACTTATTTGCACTGTAGTGTCCAGGAAGTGGATCTCTTGTGTGGACTGGTCCAGGCTGAGGTTGATGGTGGGGTGGAAATTGTTGAAGTCCAGGTGGAATTCTTCAAGGGCCTCCTTCTCGTGGGTCCATATGATGAAGATGTCATCAATGTAGCGCAAGTAGAGGAGGGGCACTAGGGGACGAGAGCTGAGGAATCGTTGTTCGAAGTCAGCCATAAAAATGTTGGCATACTGTGGGGCCATGCGGGTACCATAGCAGTGCCACTGACTTGAAGGTATAAGTTGTCCCCAAATCTGAAATGGTTGTGGGTGAGGACAAAGTCACAAAGCTCAGCCACCAGGCATGCTGTGCCCTCATCAGGGATACTGTTCCTGACAGCTTGTAGTCCATCCTCATGGACTACACCACACCACAGAAACACCAACCCAGGAACCAATCCCTGCAGCAAACCTCATTGCCTACTCTGTCCCCATATCTACTCTGGCAACACCAGAGGACCCAACCACATCAGCCACACCATCAAGGGCTCATTCACCTGCACATCCACTAATGTCATATATGCCATCATGTGCCAGCAATGCCCCTCTGCCATGTAC
>NW_020682613.1:0-1535 GCF_002925995.2 Terrapene triunguis
TGGATGGGTCAGGGGTTCTGAGGGGGGCGGGAAGTGGGAGGGGGCGGATAGGGGGCAGGGGCCAGGCTGTTTGGGGAGGCACAGCCTTCACTACCCGGCCCTCCATACAGTGTTGCAATGTGGCCCTCGGGTAAAAAAAGTTTGCCCACTCCTGGGCTAGATGGACCCAGTATGGCCGTTCTTATGTTTCCCATAGAACAGCAGTGACACCTGGTGGCTAGTTTGAGTAATGCACAGAGTGTTTCCCATGGAGCGGTAGTGACACCTAAAGGCATGTTTAGGTCATCCAGACTGTATACACTAAATTACACCAATTGGCTATGGGGAGTTTTTCTTGCTCAGTTTTACATTTTGTCAATGGGGGGTGGGGGAGGGGCAGGTGGGTCAGATATTCATAGATTCCAAGGACAGAAGGGACCATTGTGATCATCTAGTCTGACCTCCTGTATAACACCGGCCAGAGAATTTCCCCAAAATAATTCCTTGAGTATTCTTGCTGCCAAATGCACTGGAAGGCAGTTGGAAAGATGGGGCAAATGCTATTCTTATACATGCCCCTTTCCATGGTTGCCTCCTGAGGTCTGCTGACAGGAGCTTTAGGAGATGTGCCAGGAGAAGGGCAGGGAGTATTGCTTCATTGACTTTCTGCTGCACTGCAGCCCATCACTCTAGCATTTGAGTGCCTTCAATATAGAATTGCCAGCAAGAGTGAAATCCCCAGCAGACATCATGGAGTCTCTGGCATTTTGCTCTCTTTGGGCTCAGGTGTCTGCTGGGGGAAGGGCTTCTCATTTTATCATTGTTAAAAATGTTATTAATTTACTTGTATGTTTTTTTGCAGGGTCACTGTAGTGAGTTCTGGGGTGTTAGCCACCTGTCAGGGGGGGAATCTCCATGCATGTGAGGCTGTTTGCTGGGGGCTACCCAGCACAGTGGTCCCATCCAAGCCTTATCAGGCTCAGGTGGGCTAACCCCATAGCCCCTGTGGAGCTTTAGGAGGCTCTTTCAAAGGCCCTTCTATCAGCTCGCCTGCCTGGGGGAGCAAGGCGCCTGTTTAGCATGGGTGGGGCTGATGAGCTGATTCTGCCCCATCTTACAGCTGGGACCCACGTGTGTTAATGGAGAAAGGCAGGACACGAACCAGGGGCTGGACGCTGAACTCAGACAATTCAAACTGGAAATGAGGCACAAATGACTAACCACTGGAGCAAATTCCCCAGGGAGGTGGTGGAGTCTCTAGGGTTACCATATGTGGAGTGTCCCAAAAGAGGACACTCCACGGGGCCCCGGCCCCGCCCACGTCCCCCGCCCAAACTCCGCCCCCTCCCCCAAAGTCCTCGCCCCAACTCCGCCCCCTCCCCTGCTTCCCGCGAACATTTGATTCGCGGGAAGCAGGCAGCAGGTAAGGGAGGGGAGGTGAGGCGGCGCGGCGCGGCGCGGCCTAGTCTGGCCCCCTCCGGCGGCCGGCCCCGGCCCGGCTCGGCTCGGGCCCTGGAGTGCCGGCCCCGGGCCAGCCCCCGGCCGAGCACCCCCGG
>NW_020682614.1:0-1323 GCF_002925995.2 Terrapene triunguis
GCCCCCCCCCCTCGCGTCCCGATATTTGACCTGGGTGATCTGGTCACCCTAGGTGACCCCTAGTTCTTGTGTTATGAGAAGGACAAGGACAAATAACCCTTCCTTATTTACTTTCTCCACACCAGTCATGATTTTATAGACCTCTATCATATCGCCCCTTAGTCGTCTCTTTTCCAAGCTGAAAAGTCCAACTCTTTTTAATCTTTCCTCATATGGAAGTTGTTACATAGCCCTAATCATTTTTGCTGTCCTTTTCTGTACCTTTTCCAATTCCAATATAACTTTTTTTTGAGATGGGACGATCACAAGAATATACAGTTTTGCACCAAAAGTTTAAATATGAACATTTTGTACTTTTTAATCAGTTGTATTTTATTTTCTTTTTTTGCCATGATCACCTTAGTGTGGACTCTCAACATCCTCCCCCACACATCAGGAACACTGCATTCAAGGTTTTTGTCCTTACAATAATGAAATATGATCCACAAGAAGTTGTTCTCTTCTCAATCCCAAATTAGAGACTTTTTTTTTTTGCTTAAAATTATATTTGTATAACTGTATTAAAAAGTAATATGGAAAATATATATGAAAAATTTACAAAAGAATAAAAGAAAAGGATGTTATTCTATTTTTAACTCACCAGTTGTGTTGCACTGATCACCTAACCTACACATTTGTTCATAGCATATTAAAATTCGCTAACATACACACATAAAACATGTTGATATTTAATGTATATCTGAAAACTAAGGCAGACTACAGTTAGCAGGATTCCGGTGTCTTTAAAACTAATATTTATTATTTGTATTGCAGTGGCATCTAAAGGCTCTAATTAAGGATTAGGACCCATTTATGAGAGGCACTGTACACACATGTAAAGGTGGAGCCTGCCCCAATAAGCTTACAGTCTAAGTAAAGCACACTGAGAAAATCAAAACACATTAAAATATAACCACTTGATATACTATCTCTTTCAAAATGAATTTTAATATAAATTGACTTTTGCCTGGTGCAACCCCATTTACTTCAGTGAGAATTGCATGCATGTAGCTGAAAGCAGATTTTAGCTTAGTGCAGTGGTTCTCAAACTGTGGGTTGGGACCCCAAAGTGGGTTGCGACCCTGTTTTAATGGGGTTGCCAGGGCTGGCTTAGACTTGCTGGGACCAGGGGCTGAAGCCAAAGCCCGAGACCCACTCTCGGGGCCAAAGCCTGAGGGCTTCAGTCTTGGGCAGTGGGGCTGAGATTACAGGCCCCCTGCCTGGGGCTGAAGCCCTTTGGCTTTGGCCCCCCCCACCTGGGTTGCAGGGATCGGGCAGGCTCAG
>NW_020682615.1:0-4272 GCF_002925995.2 Terrapene triunguis
ACTACTTATTTTAGCTTTTAAAGAAGCAACAAGAAAGAACAAAAACAAAGTCTCTGGGAGAGAGAGAGAGCACAGTGTGTGTGTATCTATATAATAAGATTCCAGGACTTTCACTCTGTCCATGTACCACTGTGAAGCCTAGAACGTCTGTTGCATCTGTGTGAAGTGATGGACGCAGCTATACAAACAAGAGAAGGGCTCTTTTTAGTTACAATATCACCAGGTTCAATCGTCACCAGGATTTGAAGTCTGTTACAGGCCAATTTTTAAGTCCCCAGCCATTTTGACTTTACCAGGTTGGTGTACAACTTCTGTAAGGCATGTGCCATGCCAAGAGTTCTAGACCATTGTGATATCAGACACAGCTCAACCAACCAATCACCACCTTCACTCTACTACTAATTTGCATTCAGTAATGGCATTGGTTGTTTGAATTACTCGGCCCAATTGCCACACCTGTGCAATAGCACAGGCTTTCAGCTACTAGTTTCATCTGTAACAAGCTACAGCTGCTCAGAACAGAATGGCTGCTCCCTCTGCAGGGAAAGTTTAGAAATCATAGCTATTTAGAGCTGGAAGGGACCTCAAGAAGTCATCTAGTCCATCCCCCACACTGAGGCAGGAGTAAGTATGCCTAGACCCAGAGCTCTTAGAAATGGAAAGGTGCAATGCACAGAAAACAAAGGTGCAACAGTTTCAAGCTACTTTTGCTGGTGTAAATCTGGAGTTATTCCAGGTGTGACACTACACCCCATATTCTTCATAGAAATATTGTTTTTATATGATTATAGCATAACTAAGATGTGTTTTATGCAAGATGGCTCTTGTGAGATATCATTGGAAAGGTTATGATTTACTGAATATGATTATCGCATTTGTATGCATATATCATTTTTGTATCTTAAGTTAGGAACATTTACTATACATCTGTACTACAAAAGTGTTTGCACCTGGAGAACGCTCACCAGACAAAATGCAAACAGTCTGGCTGGCTAGCTGGATACAAGTCAATAGACTATTAGGGAGAACAATAGGACTTTGAAGAGGGTAATCTCCCATGTTCCTGAGATGCTGCAAATGGACTTTGAGTTATGGCTGCAGGGTCATGTGATTAAGTCACCTGATACTAGACTCCATAATAAAATTAGTACTTTTCCACTGGCCAATGGTGGGAATCACACTGGAAGACAAAGGATTCCCGCCATATGTAAAACCTATTTAAGGCAGGGAAGTGAGATAATCAGGGTCTGTTCTTCACTGAATCCCCACCCAAGATGACTGATGAAAACACCTAAGACTGATCTGGGGAAGACGGGACTGAACTCAGGCTAGAGTGTGTCTGGCCTGTGAAAGAAATACCTGGAGTTTGAAGCTGCTAGCAAGAGCAGCTTGCCTTCAAGAAACTCTGCAATCTGCCTAAAACAACCTTTAGGGTGAGAAATAACTGCTTGTAACCAGTTTCTTTAGTATCTGATCTTATATTGCATTTTTGTTTTATTTGCTGGGTAATCTGCTTTGATCTGTTTGCTATCCCTTATAAACACTTAATATCTATCGTTTGTAGTTAATAAATTTGTTTTTGTTTTCTCTAAAACCAGTTTGTGGAATTCATAAATGGGGAGCAAAACGCTGTGCATATCGTCCTCCACATTGAGGGAGGGGGCGGATTTCAGGGCTTACGCTGTACAGTTCTCTGTGCAGTGCAAGACAGTACAATTTTGGGTTTACACTCCAGAGGGGGTGTGCACTTGAGTGCTGGGAAATTCCTTAGCTGAAGCCTTCCCCTGCAGTGATTTCAGTGTCTGTCTTTCTGCAGCTGGGTGTGTCCCTACCTGTGTGTGTGCTGGAGGAGGCTTGAGAGGGCCTGGCTCAGCAGGACAGTGTAAGGGAGCCCAGGCTGGTGGAACAGGCAGGCTCAGTGGTACCCCAATACATCAGGTGGCACCCCGGAGGGGGGAGCAACCCTCACACCAGGTTTACCCCAGAGCGAATGAGATCAGAATCTGGCCTGCAGCCTTTAAGATCTGCAGAACCCTACGCAGATAGGGCTTTATGCATCTCAATCAACACCTTGAACTGCACTCGGCACCGGTCTGGAACACCCCGTGAATAAAGCACTTGGCTTTGCACTTATTGCTGATGCTCACCAGATTCTGTCAAAACGGTGACAGAGACGTAGAGCGAGTGGCCAACCAGTTCGTTCAGGTTGGCGAACCGAGCCCGCAGCATCGCTCTGGTCAGCGTTGCTTCCCCGTCTCCGTCTTCTATCTAGAAAGGGAGAGAGAGTTTCATGACCTCACCCACACAGTTCCCCAGGAGGCGTGAATCCCTCCCCCACAGCCGAGAACAGGAATTACCGAGATTCTCTTGAGAGACTGCGGGATACTCCTCTTCTCATCATCCACCTTCACCCCAAAGAGGACAAAGGCATTGCCATCTAGTTTTTTCCCATATAGGTACCTGCGGGAGATAAGGATGGGTAAGTGATCAGAAACGGTCAGCATGGATTCACCAAGGGCAAGTTATGCCTGACTAACCTAATTGCCTTCTACGATGAGATAACTGGCTCTGTGGATGAGGGGAAAGCAGTGGATGTGTTATTCCTTGACTTTAGCAAAGCTTTTGATACGGTCTCCCACAGTATTCTTGTCAGCAAGTTAAAGAAGTATGGGCTGGATGAATGGACTATAAGGTGGATAGAAAGCTGGCTAGATCGTAGGGCTCAATGGGTAGAAATCAATGGCTCCATGTCTACTTGGCAGTCAGTATCAAGTGGAGTGCCCCAAGGGTCGGTCCTGGGGCTGGTTTTGTTCAATATCTCCATTAATGATCTAGAGGATGGGATGGACTGCAGATGACAATAAACTGGGAGGAGTGGTAGATACGCTGGAGGGTAGGGATAGGATACAGAGGGACCTAGACAAATTAGAGGATTGGGCCAAAAGAAATCTGATGAGGTTCAACAACGACAAGTGCAGAGTCCGGCACTTAGGACAGAAGAATCCCATGCACTGCTACAGACTAGGGACCGAATGGCTTGGCAGCAGTTCTGCAGAAAAGGACCTAGGGGTTACAGTGGACGAGAAGCTGGATATGAGTCAACAGTGTGCCATTGTTGCCAAGGAGGCTAACGGTATTTTGAGCTGTATAAGTAGGGGCATTGCCAGCAGATCGAGGGACGTGATCGTTCCCCTCTATTCGACATTGGTGAGGCCTCAGCTGGAGTACTGTGTCCAGTTTTGGGCCTCACACTACAAAAAGGATGTGGAAAAATTGGAAAGAGTCCAGCGGATGGCAACAAAAATTATTAGGGGGCTGGAGCACATGATTTAGGAGGAGAGGCTGAGGGAACTGGGATTGTTTAATCTGCAGCAGAGAAGAATGACGGGGGATTTGATAGCTGCTTTCAACTACCTGAAAGGGGGTTCCAAAGGGGATGGATCTAAACTGTTCTTAGTGGTACCAGATGACAGAACAAGGAGTAATGGTCTCAAGTTGCAGTGTGGGAGGTTTAGGTTGGATATTAGGAAAAACTTTCGCTAGGAGGCTGGTGAAGCACTGGAATGGGTTACCTAGGGAGGTTGTGGAATCTCCATCCTTAGAGGTTTTTAAGGTCAGGCTTGACAAAGCCCTGGCTGGGATGATTTAGTTGGGGATTGGTCCTGCTTTGAGCAGGGGGTTGGACTAGATGACCTCCGGAGGTCCCTTCCAACCCTGATATTCCATGATTCTATGAAGAGAAGCCACAAGAAAACCTATTGCAGAATATTATGGCCTCATGCCACTATTCTCCTCTATAGGCCCAGCTCCTTGGTTGGTCTATATCTCCCATGATCCACCATGGTAAGGAGCAGGGGACCATCATGGCTACGGTGCATTATGGGAGTTCAAGACTTAGGTTTCTTTCTGCACTAAAACCTGTGGTTGCTATCCCACTCAGCTGATCCCTTCCACCCGCTCACAGACGCACCTCGCAGTGATAGAAACCCTGAAGTCTTCATTGCCATCGATGTATAAAAACTTCTCAGACGGTTCCAATATGACTTCAAAACTCGGCAACACTGGAGAAACAAGAGGGGAAGAAGAGAAAATTGAGCCTGTAGGAGAGGGTGGGTTGCCAGCAAAGCCAAGCCAAATGGAGAGACTGCTCCAAGATGGTGTCAGGAGAGTAGAGACAGACCCGCTCCCTGATCCTAGGCCCGGTGGGTGCTGGATTCTTACCGTACTCCTTAACATCAAATTGCGCACTGAAGGTCTGCTGAGGGGAGTCTT
>NW_020682616.1:0-2908 GCF_002925995.2 Terrapene triunguis
AAGCAGCTTCCATGCTGATTCTAAGGATTTCAATTTCTTTAATATTGTTTTTAGATGCTTTCTAATCAGCTTTCTCATTTCATCCATCTTAATATTCAGTATGGTGGTACTAACTCTTCCAATATTTGGTGTTTTGGCTGATTATTCTCACTTACCTGTAGGGGAAATGAATTATTCCCTCCCTTCTATCTCCAACTCCCACCCACATACACACCCAAAAATGTATGCTAGGCTAAATTATTTAATTGTATAGTGAAAGGTATTTAAACTGTTCCCAACTTGCAACAAGAATATATTCGGTGGGGAAGAAAACCACTTAATATGCACTTAATTAAATGTAGAGTAGCAGATTGGAACTCTTCATTGGATAACCATTTTCAGTTAAGTTTCCAGTAATTTTTACACTGATTATTTCTGGATGCAGACAGTAGAGACTGCATAATAACATCCTTCTCATTAGCCAGTAGAGAGCTTGTGAACAGTATTTTATTATTATAGTAGTGCGAATGATTAGAAATCAGACAGCATTAGGGTCTGGATTTCATTTGGGTAAATAGTATTCCATCAGACCACAGTAACATTTTAATTAGAACTCATTGAGGTTATTGTTGTATTAGAATTGTATAAAAATAAATAAAAATTACTTGAATGCTGAGCCATTCATCAGGTGGGTCAGTCCAACTCCCCCATCTTGCCAATAATGGGTTTGCTTTAGGAAGTTGTTTTAGTGGAAATTAGGTGGTGATTCAGATTGGCAGGCAGATCAAAGGTGACATAAGATAAGTGGCACCAACCCAGCCAAGTTCAGTGACTTACAAAAGGGTCCAAACCAGAATTTTCTATTCTTGTACAGTACCACTTAAGGCAAGACAAAATATAGCAACTAGTTTCAACATCAATGACAACAGTAATGGGAAATCAATGTGTAGTAATTAACTTTGTAAAGAGTAACTTTTAAACCTGGGAATTATTTAGGCTTTTAGTAATAATTATCACCACGGAAAATCAAACCTATCCAAACAACTCCCAATTTCATATGTAGGTCCTCTCAGTGTACTAAGTTAGGTCTAAATTCTGCATTTTGGATGTATGCTGCAGTTCCCATTAAAATCAATGGGAGGCACCCACCTACATGTATCCTGGGACAGAATTTGGCTGAAAGAAACTCAGGGTTAAACTAAAGGCTTTAATCCTATCTCCAGCATGCAGCACAAGTAAACAGGCTGTGCATTGGGAAAGCCTATGGGATCTGAGGTGTGGGGGGCACAGAATGGCAACAGTTCCCCGTGACTTGTACCTCTCCCCTCCTGCTCTGCAGGGAAGGAGGAATGGATGCTGAGTCATTCCCCCAAAGCTGCTACTCTCCACTGAGCAGAGAGACATCACACAACCCTGTGTAGGGTCCACACATTGTTTAGTTACCCAGTGCAGTGGAATAGCATTAAAAAGCCTTGAACACTGAGGAACTGTGCCTGCAGATAGTGCAAATACCAAAACTCTTAGGGCTTTAGTAATAGTGGAGAGATATTTAGGCCACCATTAGAAATGGCTACCCCAGCCTCATTAGTCCAGTGCTATACTTTGATGTGTTTTTCTATATCAAACCAAAAGGGGATTCTTGCCTGTAGCCGGGTGGTCGAGCCAGGGAGCAGAAAGCCCTGAGGGGAAGCCTAGCAGGCAGGTGTTGGGAATCAGTGGATCCAGCTAAGCAGCAGCTAATGATTGGCTCTGATTCCCTGCTGGAAGCTGTAATTGAGGACCCACCTCTGTAAGAGAGTGAGGTCTAAGAGAGACGAAAAATATTCCCTTCCCTGAGAGAGAGGAGTAATAGAACATGTCAGCTGGCTCTGTGGTCCTCCTGAGGGCTGTGAACTTTGAGCTTCTCAAAGATAGAGGACCCTGCAGTATCAGTCCAGGTCAGAACTCTCACTTTTGTTCTATATGTTTTGCATTTATGTGGCAGAAGGGAAGAAAAGGGCCTGCAAAGAAAGATGAAACAGAGTTGGGTGTGGCTGACCGTTGTGTTCCCAAGCTGGTGGACAGACCCACCACGGTAATTTGTCTCTTACTTTTTCTGGCTCTCAGACACCATGAGTACAAATTAATAGGCTCAGTACCCAGTGGGTTTAAGGGACAGAGATTAGAAAAAAGTGTAGGGCACCAGCAATATTGAAGGATCTTTGACAAAGGGAAAGTATGTAATTAGTGAGTGACAAAACTTAAGTATGGCCATTTGGATAAGCATCCTACAGATTGCATAAGATTACCCAGACTTATTTCATTTAGAAATTGCAGGTAATAGACGAGCCTCAAAAAAAATTCTGAGATGTGACTTATGATTTTTTTTATTAAAAAGCTTAAAACATCCAAAAACTTAGCTGCTTATCAGAATGTTTTGAGATCTGTGATAAATCAAGCTGAAAATGTAAGACTAGGGTTTGTTTTCTCAGAATATTATGTATTTATCTAAGATCCTGATCAAAATCAGGTAATGTCAAGGCACTGTGACAGACCCAGACCAGTGGGGTACAGGAGTCTGGTAGAGGACAAATATACTGGTCACTGGATGAGTAGTTTTCTGTTCCCTGAGTGACCAGAGCAGGGGCTGCACTAGAGTAATCAGGAAACTGCTAGAACCAGTTAAGGCAGGCAGGCTAATTAGGACACCTGGAGCCAATTAAGAAGTAGCTTCTAGAATCAATTAAGGCAGGCTAATCAGGGCACCTGGGTTTTAAAAAGGAGCTCACTTCAGTTTGTGGTGGGAGTGTGAGGAGCTGGGAGAAAGAAGCGCAAGGAGCTGAGAGTGAGAGGGTGTGCTGCTGGAGGACTGAGAAGCCACAAGCGTTATCAGACACCAGGAGGAAGGTCCTGTGGTGAGAATAAGGAAGGTGTTTGGAGGAGGCCATGG
>NW_020682617.1:0-3035 GCF_002925995.2 Terrapene triunguis
CTGGCCGCGGTTCGCTGCTCCAGGCCAATGGCGGCGGCGGGAAGCAGCGCGGGCCGAGGGATGTGCTGTCCGCCGCTTCCTGCTGCCCCCATTGGCCTGGAGCGGCGAACCGCGGCCAGTGGGAGCTGCGATCGGCCGAACCCGTGGACGCGGCAGGTAAATAACCTGGCCTGGCGGGCCACATGCCAAAGGTTGCCGATCCTTGTATGAGATATTCAATTCAATGATTCCATAGAGTTTAAAATCATCAAATTTTGGTGTAGACCCGTTTATAAGCCGACCCCCGCTCTTTGATGCGTCACTTTTTTACCAAAAATATTCGGCTTATGAACGAGTATATACGGTATTAGACTTTCTGTGGTACTTTTTAAAAATAAAATGAAAGGCCTACAGCTGGAGAACTCTTGTTTTGTCACAAATCTCTTTTGCTGAGAGAAAATGGTACACTCCTCTGTGAAAATGTCACATTTCCAGCTAGGGCAAATTCATGGACATGAAAATTTTCCTCCTTGTTGCAAATGTCCGTGAATTTGCCCTAGGTGAAAATATGACATTTTCACAATGAAGAATGTCTCAATTTTGCTGAGAGTAGCAAAATAGCAGCTTTCTGCTTGTAAAAGTTTTTTTTACTGCAAAAAAGAGAATGAAATTCAGCTCTCATAGTTGTATTTCTCTCCCTTCCTCCAGTTTTGCCCCAATAGATGTGCTCATGTGTGTCAAACAGCAGTAGGTCAAAGTGCACTACAGAACTTTTAGCTCACAGTAGCGGGCTCCATACATCAACAATGTGCAACACGCTAGAGTGCTATAAACTAACACCCCAGCTTGCCACACACTAAGGGTATGTCTACACTACGAGGGTAATTCGATTTTACTTAAATCGAATATGTGGAATCGATATTGCAAAGTCGAACGTGTGTGTCCACACTAAGGACAGACTAAGGACAGTAATTCGACTTTGTGAGTCCACACTAAGGGGGCGAGCGTCGATATTGGAAGCGGTGCACTGTGGGCAGCTATCCCACAGTTCCCGCAGTCCCCGCTGCCCATCGGAATTCTGGGTCGAGCCGCCAATGCCTTCTGGGTAAAAAAAATTTGTCGTCATCCGTCCGTCACTAACGCCCTCCCTCCCTCCATGAAAGCGCCGGCGGGAAATCAGTTCGCGCACTTTTCTGGTCAGTGACAGCGCGGACGCCACAGCACTGCGATCATGGATCACGCTGCGACCATCGCTGCACTTGTGGCCGTTCTCAACACCTCGCAGCTTATCATACACCTTTCCCTGAGGCAGATGCAGAGAAATCGGGCGAGGAGGCTACGGCACCGCCGTGAGAGCCTGAAGTCGGAGAGTGGCACAGAGCTGTCAGAAACCACGAGCCCCAGCGCCCAGGACATCACGGTGGCAATGGGGCATGTGGATTTTGTTGAACGGCGATTCTGGGCCCGGGAAACAAGCACGGACTGGTGGGACCGTATAGTGCTTCAGGTCTGGGATGAATCCCAGTGGCTGCGAAACTTTCGCATGCGGAAGGGGACTTTCCTCGAACTTTGTGAGTTGCTGTCCCCTGCCCTGAAGCGCAAGGACACCCGCATGCGAGCAGCCCTCACTGTCCAGAAGCGAGTGGCCATAGCCCTCTGGAAGCTTGCAACGCCGGACAGCTACCGGTCAGTCGCGAACCACTTTGGTGTGGGCAAATCTACCGTGGGGGTTGTTGTCATGCAAGTAGCCAAGGCAATCGTGAAGGTACTGCTCCCAAAGGTAGTGACCCTGGGAAACGCGCAGGTCATCATAGATGGCTTTGCCGCGATGGGATTCCAAACTGCGGAGGGGCTATCGATGGGACTCACATCCCTATCCTGGGACCGGACCACCAGGCCAGCCAGTACATCAATAGAAAGGGCTACTTTTCAATGGTGCTGCAAGCACTGGTGGACCATCGGGGACGGTTTACAAACATCTACGTCGGATGGCCGGGCAAGGTTCATGACGCTCGTGTGTTCAGGAACTCTGGTCTGTTTAGACGGCTGCAGGAAGGTATTTACTTCCCAGACCACAAAATAACTCTTGGGGATGTGGAGATGCCTACAGTCATCCTCGGGGACCCAGCCTACCCGCTAATGCCCTGGCTCATGAAGCCCTATACTGGCGCCCTGGACACAGAAAAAGAACTGTTCAACTACCGTCTCAGCAAGTGCAGAATGGTGGTGGAGTGTGCTTTTGGCCGTCTCAAAGGGAGATGGAGAAGCTTACTCACTCGCTGTGATCTCAGTGAAACCAATATCCCCATCGTTATTGCAGCTTGCTGTGTGCTCCACAATCTCTGTGAGAGCAAGGGGGAGACCTTTATGGCGGGGTGGGAGCTAGAGGCAAATAGCCTGGCTGCTGATTACGTCCAGCCAGACAGCCGGGCCATTAGAAGATCCCAGCGGGACGCCCTGTGCATCCGGGAGGCTTTGAAAGCTAGGTTCCTGAGTGAGCAGGGCAACCAGTGACTTTTCAGTTTGTGGACAGAGAAGCTGAACCTGCCCCCATTTCTTTACCCAGTTCATTTTGACTATCCTCTCCAGTTACATACCCCCTTCACCCCCTTCCCCTTCCCAAAAAATAAAATCATTTCGATTTTGTTAATGAACAGCGTTGTCTGTATTGCTGTTTTCGCGGGAATATTTTAAACCGGGGACGCAGACTGTGGCGGGGGGCGGGTTCAGTGTTCTGATGCAAATGATGCTTCTAAACTCCCGGAATGACAGGCTCCGCACTGGTGGACTGGTTATTTCAATGGAGAACATGAAAAACACCTCCCAGACTGACCAGGGTAACCAGTGACTGCACTGTGTATGTGTCCTGATGCTGGACCTGACACCGCCTCTGTACCCTGCTAAAGGTCACTGTCCTGCCCAATTACCAAGCCCCTTGCCCCCCTCCAGACAGACTCTCCCTCAAAAGAACCTGACTGAAACAGTAATGGAGAGAAACAAACATTTTATTGCGAACCAGACATGAAACGTGGGGTGTGAAACTTGGACGGGGGCTT
>NW_020682618.1:0-4135 GCF_002925995.2 Terrapene triunguis
GCTGAACAGGTTACTCTGATTCATCCACAGTTACTGCAACTGTGCACTGAATTGGCCTGGTTTTCTCTCCATACTGTGACTGTGGGGTAGTGTTGCAGACAATAACTCATGTGCTGGAAGAGTGCCCACGTGACATCTGGAGGGTGGTTTACAATGCCTAGCCTCCCTGGATATAGAGTTGCCTCCTGGTTATGGAACCTAGATATGGAGCTCAGATGTCTGCATACAAGAAGATCTGTTAGACTTTGATGCAGTTACAGCATGGCCTAAAGATTAGAGGTGGGTTGAACCAGATCATGATAGCCTTTCCCTCTGGATTTGGGGAAAATTTGAAACTGGATCCTGATCTAGATTTGAAGTTAATGGCTCAATCCCATCTTTAACAATCACACATCAAAATTACACAGAGGACAAAATGGAAAATAACACATTCCATTTACTATATATTTGAATTTTATCATATCCTGTGTATAGATTCCCATATCACTGAGAGAATAGTGGTGTTACGTTCTACTACATCACATCTTCAAGATTCTAATATCAAAGAACTAGTAATAGTCTTTGAATCCAGTAATCACTTCTTTAGAATATGGGAAGTAACAGTTTTCCCTGGAACAAGTACAGATCCAGAGTGTGTTGCTTCCTGCCTTAAATCCAGAATGTGTTTATATTAACATCGGTCAATATGCCTGTGCAGGTTACTAACCATCAAAACTACAAGCACTGGCCTGAGTATGTTGCAACAGTTCTGTGACTCTCCTGAATCACAGAACTGTTGCACAAGATAAATGCATACAGTGCTTGTAGACAGAAAACAAGATATAGAACAGATTGCAGCTCCAATTAGTCAGTCTAAAGCCTTATTTGTGGAATGTTAGACTTTAAGGGTTATTCTGTTTCACACAAGAAACAAAGCCACAATGACCTTGAACTAGAAGGACTCCAGCTATGTCTACAAAGATGTTAAATTCTTATTTCTATAGACCTGATGATAGAAGTAAAGGAGAAACAAGCTGCAGAGCTCAGTATCTGTGCAAAAACTGTCACATAGTATAGAGAAACGTGCTCCGTGCTCAGCAAACCTCTACATTCACACTATACTGAGCACTGACAAATAGCAAGAAATGTCAGGATGCCAGGAGGTGGTGATAGGGCATAGTAGTGCTTACATGCAATCCAGTGAATGCACACTAGGTACATAGCAGTCATTTGTAAGTTTTCACTCACTGCTAAACCAGCCAGAATTAGTGCCTTAAGAGTCGCATTTAAAAGAAATTAGTAGCAAGGGTAGACATAATGTCCAGCCATTGATGCAGAAATATGTCCAACGATTCTATGAAATCACTGAACCAGAGTCTGTATTTAAACCTGTGTAAGGCCTGGTCTACACTACGACTTTAATTCGGATTTAGCAGCGTTAATCCGAATTAACCCTTCACCCGTCCACACTACAGAGCCAGTTAATTCGAATTAAAGGGCACTTAAAATCGATTTCTGTACTCCACCTCGACGAGCGGAGTAGCGCCAAAATCGATTTTGTTAATTCGAATTAGGGTTAGTGTGGCCGCACACCACCGAATTAATGTGGTTAAATTAATGGGGTAGTGTGGCCGCACACCACCGAATTAATGTGGTTAAAAACCGAATTAATGTGCTTAGTGTGGCCGCGCACAATCGAATTTATACAACCTGTTTCCCAAATTCGAATTATCTAAATTCGGATTAATCCCATAGTGTAGACATACCCTTAATCTGAGGTGACTTCATTGATTTCAGTGATATTACCCTGGATTTACACAGGTGAAACAGAGGCGAATTCTCCCCAGTATAACTTACAGCTGTTCAGTGCCTAGCTGCCTCTGCTGAGTACAGTATTCTGGCCAGCCCAATAATTTGCAGTGCCTGATTGTGTAACTAGAGTGGCTCAGTGCTGCCAGTTCAGAGCCCTCATCCTCACACTGTAAGATTAAATCTATAACGAAACAAAACAACAAAACCCCGTTACCTTCCTATGTATAGCAATTCTGCATCAAATATCCACCCACCCTTTGTAAAAACTGTGCACCATTTTCTTGTGGACATAATGTGTAACACGATTGCAACAAGTAACTGAGTAGGTACTTGTATCTATTGATGCAGCACAAAGTATAGTCTTTTATAGAATGGACAAAAGATGGTTATGGACAAAAGAATGGCAACTCTGCTGCTCATACATATTTCAATTCCATATAATCAGGCATGCATGTCAGTCAAATCCTGCCCAGAGGCCAGTATGCTAACCCGTATGTTAGATTTTGTTGTTGTTGTTAAATACTAGACAGTCAATATACCCATTTGGCTGCATAAAAATCCTGTAAAATGAAGACAAGTAAGTGTAAGCCAAATTTTAATGAGGAGAGCTTTTTAAGTGCAAAAGCCCAAGTGTACATAGAAGTGATGTTAAGCGTAGTGATCTCCATTAGAACAACAGCCCATGCTAACTCCCACAAGCATTCACATTATGGTAGCTGCAAGATGCGGATGTAAAGGTGGTGAAATGACAATTCCAAATCTTTAAAGGAGGCGTTTGAATGAATTCTCTCTCTTTTTTTGACTTCCTAGGTTTTGCCCATGGTTTACATATATTAAAAGAATATACGACAACTGTGAAAAGTTCACAGATTAAGTTATTTAGGATGCGTATTTTTCTCCAGTATATAGAACCTTGAAATAAACATAATTACTAGATATAAATATCTAAATGTATAGAAAAAATGAAATATTAAAAAGAATTAGTCTTTTTACATGTGGAAAGTTTTTGGTTTCAGTTTAGGGGACTGGCCTGGCTCTTTTTCTAATTTTAACTAAATTTGTTATTCCTAGTATCAACAAAAAGATTGTCTAGCATAACAGATGAGGGAGGCTTTCAGGAATAATGGATGCACACATGCATTTCTTTGAGTGCCTCTGTTGCATGCACTTTTGAAAATAACCCTAGTACATGAATCCTGAAGTCAAAGAGCTCACAGTGCATCAGAAACCATGTCTTACTCTCCCTGAGACTTAAAATGAAAATACGTTAGAAAACAAACAAATAAAAAAGTTATTGGCTCTTAAATGTCAGCAGAAGATTCATATTGACAGCACTGTGCTGTTTGCAACAGCCAGATCATTAACAACAAATAAAGTCTATTTCAGGACAACAGTAACCAAATTGGCAAACCCACATTATAAGGTGATTTCATAGATTGTCAATTCACCTGCTGTACTAAAATTAATATTGTAGAGGAGAGGTGTTCGTCACACACTTACATAATGTTGGTTCGTATCTTGAGCATCTCTCAGAGATCTCCAGAGGATTTGTATGGAAGACTTCCTGTACTTAGATGAAATAGTAAGTTAGTATGTTGGCAGCAAAAAAAAAAAAGAAAAAAAAGTTACCACTATATTTTCTTCATTGTTTTCAGATATGACAAATACAGCTCTAGAAATATGTTATTAAAGTGTTTATTTTTGGTCCTTAAACTACATCAACTAATCACTTTGTAATTAGGCGGACAAGAACTCTTAAAGGAAAAGGGGAGAAGGGCAAGTTTAGCAAGTCTAGAAAAAAATAATAATGATGGAATGAACACACCCACCCATCCACCCCTTATCTTATAATTACAAATCCATCAGTAATACCTAGGATTATTCTTTGTGGATGACATCTTGTCAGTGTCAGAGCAGGAGGTTACAATAATTATAAGTAGAAAATAATACCTAATTATGTGTGGGAAGGCAGATAGGATTTATTGGAAATGTGAAAACAGTTCTGGAACTCATAATTGAAAATGGCAAAGTTATTTTTGTTTTGTTTTGTTTTTCCTTTGTTATTAATGCCAAGGATGATGCATTGTGTTGTTAGGACATAAATCAATATATTTTAGAAAGCTACACAGAAACTAGAGATATAAGATCTCTGAATAAAGCCTATTCCTCCTCAAGGCCCTGATGCTGTAAACACTAATGTGTGTTTGCTTGATGTCACTAAAATCAATGGGACTATTCAGGGTAACTGTCTATTTTAGAATGCAAACCAAATTTAGCACTGATATGAAAATAGACTTACAGTACTGTATGTAGAGCAGGTGCCTCAAATAAACCAGTTCCGTAC
>NW_020682619.1:0-1589 GCF_002925995.2 Terrapene triunguis
GGGGGGGGGGGGGGAAAGGTGGTGGTATGGCAGCTCCAATCTCAGTGCTTTCTTGATCTCTATCAGAAAGGTCTAAAAAATGAAACCTGATGAATGACATGAAGTGATGGATGCGGGAAAGGTGTCCATGCTGATTTATGTTAAGTCTCTCACCAGCCTCTGATGCCATGGCTTGCTCTGAGGCAATATTGACTCATCGAGGTTGGAAGGGGTATCCCTGGGGTGGTTCTGGTGCTTGCTTGTTAAAACTTTGTAAAAAGGATGATGCAGAGTACTCCTCCTCTCAGAATTCTCATGTGTGAGTTACTGCAGTTTGTTCTTATTGTGCACGTCTCCTGTTCAGTGTGAGAGAGAGGGGGGAGATTGTGAGGTAGCTTATGGATTCCAGTGCTACCGTTGTGTAAATGAGGCTCTGTTTCTCTTTGCGTCAAATTTGGATTCATCTTGGTTTTGTGAGGGTGCTGTGCCCCACCTTTACTCACCCCTTTAGACCCTATAAAGATTTGTACCTGCATGGATGAGACAAAGGGTCCAGCAAGAGCAGTGGTTCTCAAACTATGGGGCAGGCCTCCCAAGGGAGGTGCAGAAATGTGTTAAGGGAGGCGCAAACTGTGTGTGTGTGTGTGTGTGTGTGTGAGAGCGCTCTGGCTGTCCGCCGTGGTGGCTGGGGCTTGTGCAGAAGGGCCGTATACACCCAGGAGGCAGGGATAAAAGCGACAGCCGGAACCCTGCCACCCTCGTGTTGACAGCCAGAGCCCTGCCATCCAGTCTCAGGCTCTCCTCTCAACCCCTTCCCCGATCCCTCACCAAGAGGTAGTGGGGCTCCGGCTGTCAGCCCCAGGGAGTGGGGGGCTAAGTCTGCTGTGAAAAGTGATATTCTGAATATCACTTTTCACATTGCCACCCCTACTTCTGTGCTGGTGCTGCGCTGCTTTCAGAGCTGGGCGCCCAGCAAGCAGCTGCTGCTCTCCGCTCTTCCTTCAGAGCTGGGTGGAATATGTTTACACCTCCCCCTACCCCAAGTACAGAAGGGGGGGGCCCCATCAAATATGTCTGAGAATCCCTGAGCTAGAGGAATGGAAGGAGGATTGTGCCTTCATTGCTGACTGGGGTGTAGTGCTTCTCTTTTTCAAATGCCCAAAGATCTGCACTCAACACCAGCAAGGCTGTTCATTTCTGCAAATCAGGACCCCAAACAAAGCCCCAGGGTGGTGTTTTTTTTTTTTTTGTTTTTTTTGTTTTTTTTTATTCTGCCAGTTGCAGAAGTGGTAGCTGCGAATAGATCTTGATCCAGGGTTTTGGCTGTTTCATCTCTGAAAGGGAAAGTGATAAATTATGCCTCAGACCACATACAGTTTTGGTCAAGAAATCATCTCCGTTGTATTTGGCATTTGCTTGGGGTGTCTATGCCCGGAACTCCTGCTCTGAGGTCAGTTGCAGGATGTTTACTTGAAGACCTGTACCTTTTTAGATATTGTTTACCTGACTGCCTAGCTGTTGTAGCTTGAATTTAGAGAGCTTCAAATCTTTCTGCAAGGTGCTGCTTTTTTTTTTTTTTTTTTTTTTTTTTTTTTTTTTTTTTTTTTTTT
>NW_020682620.1:0-1427 GCF_002925995.2 Terrapene triunguis
GGAATTGGTGGAATTGGCCTAAAGCCGGCCCTGGCTTCGGTCCCCGCAGAAATTGCCATTTGATATGACAAAGTTTCCTACAGCAGGGGGGGGAAACAAGGCAGCTCTGCCAAGGAATCTTGGGCAGAGGATTGCAGAGTATCTATGTGAAAGTTTCCTAGAGATCTCTATGTAGGATTCCCAAGACATCCCGGTGTACATTAACAAACTTTTCCCCTGGGCCCCCACTGTATAGCTGCATAGGGTTTGTTGTTAATTTCTATTCCTTATGCCTCCTCTACTATATAAGAAAGTAAATGAGACCTCAATCTCCTATCACTGTGCAGAATCAAAGCAAAATATCTGCTTACTAGAGCTTGCCTCTCCTGCTTCGTGAGTGCTGGAGCTGGAGTGCTAGGACTGGCTAGAGTCAAAAATAGGTCCTGGCTTGCCATGCCACCGAATGACCTTGTCTCATCTCCCACATCCTCCTCCAACTCCACTTCCTCATCCACCACTTTGTCCTTGGAGTTGGTTCCACTGGCTGCTGCCTCCAGTCCCCCTGAAGTATCCATGGGGCTCTTTTTGGTGCCAGTGAGGTCATCACTGAGGCTGGCATGCAGCTACTTGTAAAAGCGGCATATCTTCAGCGCTGCACCAGAGTGACAGTTGCCCTCCCCTGCCTTCTGGTACGCCTGTCTCAGCTCCTTAATCTTAGCACAGCACTGCTGCATGTCCCTTTCATGTTCCTTCTCCTGTATGCCACAAGCAATCTGCCTGTAGATATCAAAGTTCCTATGGCTTGAGCAAAGCTGTGACTGCACAATCTCCTCTTCCCCCAGATCCAGCAGATCCAACAGCTCCAGTGTACTCCATGAGGGAGCGCGTGTTTTTGTGGAAAGCCAGCATGGTCAGCTGGGAAGATGCTTTGTGAACAGTACATGCCGAGCAAACAGGAAGAGGAATTTCAAAAATTGAGGGGGCCTTTAAACTGGAGAGAGTGCATGCCTATCTACATACAGGGCAGCAGAGTTCAAACTGGCAAGGGTGGGTGAGTGTGGCTCAGGGTTCTGGCCGGCCTGGGGCTTCTCCGGCCATGGGGGCACGAAGGGGCTCAGCGCTTCTGTCGTGGAGGGTGGGGCCTCGTGCGGAAGGGGCGGGGCCTGGGGTCCACTGCCACCCATGAGGATAGTGCTACTCTGAAATCGCCATGAGTTTCAGCAAACTGACAACATACCTGTTATTAGTGACCTTCTAACTGAGCTTTACCATTGTAATTTTGTCGTTTCGTTTTATCCTTGGGATGAAGGGCATGAGGTAGAGCGTGAGTCTTTACGCAGGCTTTCCCCAGTACAAAATAATAGCTGCTGTCCATCATATCTGAAATTCAAGTTAAACCAATAAAAACCACACAGCAGCTATAATTGGGAAAAGCCAATTTGATACAT
>NW_020682621.1:0-1668 GCF_002925995.2 Terrapene triunguis
AACAGGAGCTAGACCTAGGCGATGTAGGGGAGGGGAGTACATTGGGACAGGGAACCTGGAGGCAGGGAGACTGGGACTGAGTGGGCAAAGAGAACAAGACAGGGTGCTGGGGGAAAATAACAAGGACTAGGAGGCAGGTGGGGCAGAAGAATAAGACCAGATGAGGAGCTCATGTTGGGGGAGACTGGGATTGGTGGGAAAAGGAGAATGGTAAAAAGAGCTTGGGAGAGTGAGAAGCTGGTGGGGAGACTAGGACATAAGGAAGGCAGAGAGGACAGAGGCAGTATAGTCTGTGCCCACTAGAGCACACTTCCTCCCGAGCCTGGAATGGAATTCCACGATTCCTGAGTCTACCCATTCCTCTCTGCTGGCCAATAGCGCGGAAACACACTGGCAGAGTGCATGTCTCATCCCCCTCTGCTGCTGGGCCACAGAGACGATGATAGCCTACCACTGCTAGAAGTTACTCCATTAACTGCAGTGGCAGAGGACGGTATATTGGGTCTAAAGGGTCCAGCCCTGCTGATGACCCATGTGAAAATCAATATGGTGCCACATGAAGGAATCGTCACAGAAATGAGTTAATTGGGAAAATTAAAACATTAAGAAGGATCTCAGTTCCATGCTAATTAACAGTCAGAATACAGCCTATGTACACTGTCCACGACCCTTTAAACAATAAGTGCGGCTTTCTATCATTTCTGTCCCATGAGACTTAAACTCTGGAAGCCATCTCCTTTATGTTTAGGAGAGCAGAAGCACTGAGCAGAGCCCTGTTGAAGCTTGATATTATCAAACCGTCCAGTGCTCATGAGAACTCCTGATACTGCAATCACTTTGTCCCGCCTTGCCCAGCGTGGAAGACATTTCTCTGGCAGGTACTGGGTGTCGTACGCTGCACAGGGACTGGCAGGGGAATCCTCCACATCTGGATAACAGATCATTACTTGGAAAACTTTCCCATGTGATTGTATGAAAAGAATCTCAGTTAGTGACAGTGTAACACTGAGATTCTGAAGTGGATCCGTTCCAGTCCAGCTCCACTCGGATCAGGCCCCAGGGTGTTGGAGGAAGGATGGTAAGGGACTGCTGGATGGATTCTGCGCTCTTTGCACCCATTCACCAGACATGATTGTTCCCTCTCTTGCTCTCCACTTCCCCCAACACATGTATCCAGTGGTGTTCCCTGTCCATACATGGCCAACAGCCCCTCCCTTTTCTGTTTCTCCCTCCCTTTTTCTCAGTCCATCTTGCTCACTGTTTAATTATTTCTTTCTCTCTCTCCCTCTGTCTCCAGGCTGGTCCTCACCCATCAGTCTTTCGCCACATCTGTCTCTCCCTAGCATCCCCCATGGCCATTATCTCTACTTATTTTTCACTCCCTTCATTAGGATCTGGCTGTTCCAGGCCAGGGGGCTGGGAAGGGGCTGGAACGATCGGTGAAACATAGCGCTGGGGATGTCCGAGTCACTGATTCCCCTCTGTCTGCTCTCTGCTAACAGCTGTGTGTGAGAGAGGGGGAGAGGGAGAGACCGGCATCCTGCAGCAGAGGTTTCATGATGGCCGAGCTGAGCACAGTGTCCCTTCCCCCAACATTGTTTGGCCTAGATTATGAAGCGGAATATAACGAGACTGGATGCCCACTGGTTGAGGCATCACCAGGGACCA
>NW_020682622.1:0-1647 GCF_002925995.2 Terrapene triunguis
ACTGGTGTTGGAGGCAGCTGGTGGTGTGAAGAACACGGAAGTTGGGGAAAGTGGGTTGGAGGTGACAGTGGGGCACAATGGAAAGAGTTTTGGGACAAGGGCTGTGGGGGGGGGGTGGCGTTTGCGCTTGCGGTACTGCTCCTTCTGCATGGCTACGAGCTCCTGGATAGCGTCTGCTTGGCGCTCCAGGATGCTTATGAGCCGATCCGTGCTTTGCTGCTGGTGCTCCGTGCTTTGCCGCCAGTGCGCTGCGTTTTCCTGGCGGATCCTGCTTTCTCTCTCCCTCCAATTCTGTGCTTTCTCATTCTCGTTAATAGATTGCCGCATCACTTCTTGCAGCATGTCTTCTTTGCTTTTTCGCGGTCTCTTCCTGAGTCTTTGCAGTCTCTGAGCAGGCGATAAGAGGGACGGCTGAGGTCTCAAGGTTGATGCAGCTGTATAGGTAAAATGCAACATTTAACAGAGGGAGCATTGTTTATACCAGACAGAGTAATGATTCCCCCCGCACTTAAGGAGTAGAAAACACACAGGGTCTACACAATAGCATAATTTTCCCGTCCGAAACAGAGCACACATATCCCACGGGAGCCTCAAAATGGTGAGTAAGGGAGATTGATTGTTTCAGGGCTGCACTGTCCTCTGGGTTTCTGTGCCTTGGGGAGAGCCAACAGCTTCAGGGCGCACATACACTGAACACTGTCCCAACATTTTCCACAGGAGTTCGTCCTGGACGATATCTCGCTGCTGAGGGTGACCTGGGAAGCAAGGGAGGGTCTTCTACTGCAATGCGGCTTCCGCCCTGCCCATATGCAGCTTGCCTGTGTGCAGCAACGGTCTCCCCACCCCTCGCGGCACAGTGCCACGGACATGTTAGCCTGGCTGGGACAAGGACCATGGTGGCTCTCCTAATAAACCTGCGCAAGTGCATTGCACATGTTCTGGATGAGACATTCGAGGCGATTACTGAGGCCGATTACTGCGATGTGATAAACCACATCAATGCAGTATTCCTTCCCGAAAAAAAAAACGCTTACCGGGAACCTGCTCTTCTGTTTGTCCTCCACCAAGTACCAGCCGCTGCGACTGGCTACCTTCTTCCTGGCTCGAGAAGAGCTCCTGGCTGCATGGCTCCAGGGATTCCGGGGTGTCTCCATCCGACCCACCACCCTCCCGTTTTCCTCCTCCTTCTCCTCCTCCCCCCCCCCACACCGGCTCTGAAGTGCCCATGGTGGTGCTCGGAGTGGAGGTGGGGTTGACCCCAAGTATCGCATCCAGCTCTTTGTAGAATCGGCAGGTCGCCAGGGGAGCACCCTAGTGGCCGTTTGCGTTGCTGGCTTTGCGGTAGGCACTCCGCAGCTCCTTCACTTTAATCCTGCACTGCAGGGCGTCTCGGTCATGGCCCCTTTCCATCATGTCCTTTGATACCTTCCCGAAGGTATCGTAATTCCTACGGCTGGAGCGCAGCTGGGACTGGACAGCTTCCTCCCCCCAAACACTGATGAGGTCCAGCAACTCACCATTGCTCCATGCTGGGGCTCGCTTGGTGCGTGGAGGCATGGTCACCTGGAAAGATTCGCTGATAGCACTCCACACCACGCCGGGCTGAGCAAACAGGAAGGGGATTTTTAAAATTCCCGGGGAATGTAA
>NW_020682623.1:0-1513 GCF_002925995.2 Terrapene triunguis
TACTGCTCCATGTAGATGGATTATTTCTAGCAGCCATTTCCTCATTGATCCTTATCCTCCTTTGGCCTTCCAGCTGTGCTAGGGGCCATTCACCTGGAGCAGGTACCAATCTCCATCACAAAGGAGCCATATGAGAACAGCACTGCTGAAGTCACCTGTAAAATGTCCATCATGTCAGGCTTTACCTATATCCACCAGTACCGAGCCCCAACTGGAGGGGAACCGCAGAGGCTGCTCTACCTCTCTTACTCCAAGCCTCAAAGCTGGGATGCCGGCTTCTCCATCGAGAAACTCGACGCCTATTTTCAAGGCCGTAGCAACTGCAAACTGTTGGTGCACAAGCTGGAAGAGGCAGACAGCAGCCACTATTACTGTGCCGCATGGGATTATACACAGTGCCACAAACCTCCTGCAGCCCTGCACAAAAAACCCCAACAACAACAACAAAACCACACACGCCACAGCCTGGGGGGCTGGGCTCAGCTCTCACGTTACTGCTGCAGCAGAGCTGAGTGAGCCCCACCCTCAGCTCACTCTATAGATTGGCAGCCCTAACACCAACTTTCTAATCACACAAAACCATTTTCCCACCCCTTCTGAGGTCCTGCCCCCTGCTCACTCCATCCCCTCTCCCTTCGTGGTTCGCTGTCCCCCACCCTCACTCACTTTCATCGGACTGGGGCAGGGGGTTAGGGTATGAAAGGGGGTTCCGGCTGGGGGTGCAGGCTCTGGGGTGGGGCCAAGGATTAGAAGTTTCGGGTGTATAAGGGGGTTCAGGCCTGGGGCAGGGGTGCAGGAGAGGGTTCAGGATTTAAGCTCCGGACAGGTGGCGCTTACCTCTGGTGGCTCCAGGTTGGCAGTGCAGCGGGGCTAAAGCAGGCTCCCTGCCTACCTCGGCTCAGCATAGCTCTCGGAAGAGGTCGGCATGTTAGCTCCTAGATGGAGGGGGGGCTCCTGGCCAATGGGAGCTGCAGAGCCAGCGCTCGGGGTGGAGGCAGTGCACGAAGCCCCGTGGCCATCCCTGTGCCTAGGAGCTGCCGGGAGCTGCTGGCTGCTGCCAGGAGCTGCGTGGGGCCAGAGCAGGCAAGGAGCCTGCCTTAGCCCTGCTGTGCCACTGACCGGATTTTAACAGCCCGGTCAGCATTGCTGACCAGAGCTGCCGGGGTCCCTTTTCAACCAGGTGTTCCAGTCAAAAACTGGACACCTGGCAACCCTATCTATAGGGCAGACAGCCT
Organism: Terrapene triunguis; assembly: GCF_002925995.2. NCBI lineage: Eukaryota > Metazoa > Chordata > Testudines > Emydidae > Terrapene > Terrapene triunguis. Next base: position 1,236 of record NW_020682623.1, read on the forward strand.
CTCAAACAGATACCGTAGCCCATAGAGGAGACTGACTCCTGCCCCAGCTCCACCCACCCATGCTGATGCCCCTTCATCCCAGGAACTGGGAGAAGGAGCTTTCCTAGTGGGCACTGGGCCCACTTCCCCAGCGTCTGCCTAGCAATACCGGCACCATCTCTAAAGGCAGAACAAGCAATTGTCTTGTGGTGTGACTACTTCACAAGTGACTTGAGAATGATGGCGGGGGAAGAGAGAATAAGGGACAACAGGGTGGGGAGGATAAAAGACTGCAGAGG
>NW_020682624.1:0-1404 GCF_002925995.2 Terrapene triunguis
GAGCCACACCGGCTCACTACACATGCATAAATGTGAACTGATTCTCCTCTTGCTTACACCAGTTTTACATCAATGTAACTACATGGCTCTCAGGAAAGTTGCTCTGGATTTACATGGTGGAGAGAAGAGAATCAGACCCACTGACTCAGGTACCTGGGTTAGCACTGGTTTCTGATATTTTTAAAACCATCAATATGTACAGAATCCATAAAATCTCAGGCAAAGGACTTCTCAATCATCCACACAGTGAAGGACAATTGTTCCTGGATAAAGTTGTCTTGCCTCAGTGAACAAATTGTTAGTATAAAATTATAGATCTCTCAAAATCATTCGTTCTCAATGTTTACTGAAAATGCATGCCTAAGAACATACCATCTCATTTCCCCAAATGCCTTTTCCGCATAACTTTTTTTTCTGAAAATGAAATTCCCAAATCTTCTATAAAAATTGTGTAATGTCACATTTCTGTAATTAATAATTCAATTGTCCTACCCATGCAAGCCTATAAAGAAATATAAAATATAACTGAAATGATTTTTGCCTGGTAATAAGTAGTCACAAAAATACTTTTGGTGGTAAGAAAAACACTCTGGATTTGGTTTACAAACAAATTTCTGCCTGCGCAGTTGACAGAAATAAAACGAACTACATGATTTATGTCAATTGCACTAGATCAAATTAACTACTGTAATCCAGTGAAACCATTCAGCGGTCCTAAGTATGGCTAACCGAAGAAAAGCAATGCACATTTGGCAATTTGTAAGCATTTCAGAGTTATTTGAAAAAGTTACTCTCTCACTTGTAAAAATGTTGCAAAAATACATGGTATGACCTCACTGTACCACATTGTAATTTTGCTTTGCATCACCTACAATGGAGGTAAGTGTGATAGCCACTCTAAGAGTCAGAGCATCACCCTGTGGAATAAAAGGGGATAAAGAGCCCCCTTTTTTCCTATGTGAGCTACTCATATTGCTGTTGGCGTCAGTTTGGGAGGCATGAGAGAGGAGGGCAGCTACCACTCCCCATCCTGCACAGGTGGGTAGGCTGAAAGTGAATAGGAGTAAGGAGTGAGTGGAATGTGCCAGTGAAGAGAGGGAATGTGCCAGTGAAGAGAGGGAAGTAATCCCCCAAGGAGCAAGGGGAAAGCAGGCACCAAACTGTGATTCTTGGTCACAATTGGAGCTAGGCAAAATTTTTTGACTAAAACTTTTTTTCAAGCAAAAAAAGTGCAGATTCAGTAATCCAAAAAAAATTGAATTCATGTTGATTTCGCCAAATTATTTTGGGCAAAAATCGTAAAAGAAAAATCCAAACAGATTGGAGGGTTTCATTTCAATGTTTTCTAAACAAAACATTTCCATATTTTGATGTATAAAAGCCTTTGTGTTAGAAAATTTCCTT
>NW_020682625.1:0-5123 GCF_002925995.2 Terrapene triunguis
GGGTAAAGCAGCGGTGAAGGCTGGGGCCTGGAGTAGTGGGTGTGCCCACCCCCGCCCCCCCATAGGCCACTGAGGGAGGGCCTAACACTGGACATCACTAAACCCGCAGAAGGGGACTGAACTGTCAGGAGGCCAAGGCAAAGACTGGGGCCAAAACAGACTAAGAGGGCAAAACCATTGCCTGGAGGGAGGAAGCTGTGGGGGTACGGCCCGAAGGCAGGGCTGGGAGTGGTTTAAAGACCACGGACCCACCCAACCAGCGGGGGCACTCGCGAGAGGTGGGTGCTGACCCCGTTACACTAACCCAGATGAAGGTTTCTTCAGTGACCTGACGAGCTCAGTGTGGCTTGAAAGCGTGTGTCTCACCAACAGAAGTTGGTCCAATAACCGATATCACCTGCCCCACCTTGTCTGTTTCAGCTGGGTCTAAAGACTCGCCATGGATTGAAATAGACCAGGTGGCCACAGGGTGGGGGCAGGGGCAGGACTCCCCAAGCAGAGAGATCAATGGGATGGCAGCTGATGGCATGGCTATTTTGGGGGTGATGGTGGGTTTAGCAAGGAGGGGATCAGCTAAAGGGAGTGAGAGGGCTGGGGAGAAGGGGCAGGTGCGGAGCAGTGGGGAAGAGACTATAGGGAGAGGTGACTTGGAGCAAATGGCCCATCAGCCCCTTTGAAAACTGTAGGAAGATCTCGGTATGTCCAGAGGACCCTGCTTTGCCAGCTTCCGGCTCTGGCTGGCCAGGTCTCTGGCTCGGGACGGTCAGGGTACAGGATCACACAGACTTGCTACTCCATGCCGGCTACGCAGCTGGATGGGGGCAGGGGAATGCCAATGCTGTAGCCATCGCTGTGTGTGTCTATGAGCAGGAAGGAGACCCAGCGTGGGGTGTGCGTCGACCCCGTAATCACACGGAGGGCAGGACACGCAGGCCAGGTGCATTGGGGCGGGTGCTAATAACAACCCAACCACCACCCTGGCCTAGGAAACCGCAGGGCGCAGCAGCCCAGGGGAGTCAGCCGATGCAGGAAGCCTCGCAGCCGCAGAGAAACAGCTGGCACAGTTGCGGTCGCAGAGATGATTAATAGACCCCCCTGCGCTGCGCAATCACCACCTTTGCAGCCCTGCCTCGAGGAGCTGAAGTGAAATACTGCCTCCGCAGCGTGAACAGGGCAATGGATGGGGAGATTTAATCCTTTGTTGCCCCCTGCCAAATCTTTGATCTGAGCATCTCAGCGCAGTTTGCAATGTGAAAATCCCTGTGTAACAGAAGCATGATCCCCAGTTTATAAATTGGGAAACTGAGGCATGGGACTCAGTGGAGGGGGGGTGGAATCCAACCCAGGAGTTCTGCATCCCAGCTTCCTCCTCTTTTGGCCACTGGCTAAGCTGCCTCCAGGCAACAGAATAGGCGAGATTCAGTCATAGAAAAGGGAATGAGTTCTCTGCTGTGAGCAATCAAGCAAACTCATGGAGAGCATTCAAGCTGAGAGTTTGGGGAATGCATCAGATCTCTGAGTCCGGACTCCCCTGCTTGGCCTATGACCCTCTGCGGACCCCATGCAGGCCAGGAGCAATGCAGACTGGCGTAGCCTCCCGTGCTGTGGTCCAATCCCACTGCGTATGGGAGAGACACATGGGTGACGTCAGTGCTCAGAGAGGAGCTCTCTAAAGCACTGCCAGGGGCAGGGCAGAGGAGCCTGTAGGGGGTGCTGTCCTTTCAGAGTCGGAGCTGACCTCAATCCCCGAGTGTGGCTCTAGGAGGCGCTGTGCTGTAGGGAGCAGGGCAGGGGCTCAGAAGGGGGTGTTCTCACGCTGCAGTCAATGGTGACCCCAATTCCCCAGCATGGCACTAGGTGGCGCTGTGCTGTCTGGTTTAAAATGAAATACTCCTTCGTTCACCAGTAGTGGTCATCACAGATCCCTTGGCGTTTTCACGACTCGTTTTGCCTCCCTCAAATTGCAGCCTCAGTTGGACCCAGGTTTCTCCAAGCCCCCATCTCCTGAACAGCTCTGCTGGGCAGCTCTTCAAGAGCTGCCACGTTCCACCCTAGAAATGGCTGCATTCTGGTGCTGGGAGCAAGATCTCCTTCTGCAGCATTTGCAATTGTGGGGAAATAGAACAGGGAGGTCCTTCTTTTTAATAGCCAAAGCTTTGGATCTAAAGGCCCCAAAATAAACCCTCCAACAGAGATCTGTTATGCTAACTACCCTTACACAAAGCAGTACAGGCCAGGGCCCAGGCCAGGGCCTGAACTAGACTAGACTGCACAATTCCCTGCCAAACTCGGTCAAGGGTCATGACCAGAGGAGGGGGGGGGGGGCAAGAAGGGAAAGAATAAAGAAAAGCCCCAGCAGCAGCACTAATGAAATATGTTCATGACTAATGAAATATAATAACCACTTGTGTGAAGCAATAGGTAACTTTAGCTAAATGCAAACTGACTAAATGCAGCTTCTCCTTTGGGTGATCTGTGACCCACTCCGTGATTCCAGCTATCTGCAAAATTAGCCAACCATAGATCTTCTTTAGGCATCCCATGGAAACCCCCCCCCCCCAATCTTTAACCAAAAGACCCCGGAAAATAACATGTGTCTTGAGAAATGTACCCAAACTGGTGCCAAGTACCACCCCTGGGGAAAACCACCAAGCGCCCCTCTACCCAAATAAACACCCACTTCTCGGAAATTAATGAGGAAGGTACCGGGGGGGGGGAACTGACCCCAACCCTAATTTCTTAACTCATGACGTATTGTTTGTACTTTGCTTGCGGTTTAATTAAATAAAAACCCGCCTGCGAGCGGTCCTCGGGGTGTCAGTCTTCGGACTGCACACCAGTGCACTGGTATGTATGTCAATAAACTGGCCTCAGGCTTGAGTCTTTGAACTAAAATCACTGCGTGGGTGTCTTTGACCATGACACCCTCATGCTACTGCTGTCAAACCACCCCCCAGAAGTGGCTGCATTTCAGCCCCGGGTGAAGATCCCTTTGGAGGGGTAGCGCTAACTGTGTTAAAGCATGGTCAGTCCTCACCCCAGAGCTGGCTGCATTTCAGTGGTTTGATCAACGTATCCCAATATGGGAAGCTCTTCCGGTGCTGGGGATGTTGCATAGATCTCTTGCTTGCAGGCTGTCCTCCAGCCGTGTGTGTGTGTCCCTCCCTTCTGCCCCCTGCTGGAGGGGATGAGATCTGTGTGTGTGTGTCAAGGCCACTCCCCTATCTAACCCCTTAATGAAAACCAATTTGATTTCATTTTGTTTAAAGGATTTTTGAAAACACAGACCCAGAACTCCACGGCGAAGGAACAAGAGTAATAATATCCAGGGGGTCCCACTGTAAGAGAAGGTTTCCCACAACAAAAGGGCGCAATGTGCATTGGAACAGATGCAGGGGTAGGGGCCCCTCTGGACTATTTCACATAGTTCTGCAAACACTTGTCTTTGACAGATTACAACCCAAACTCCCTCCTTTAACCCGTATGCAGAAAGTAACCCAAGCGTTAGGAATTACTGCTCTCCCTGCTCTAACCCAATAACCCCACTCCCCTTCTAAGGCTGGGGATAGAACTCAAGAGTCCTGGCTGCCAGCCCCCCACCCCCTTACATTCAAAGTACAGCAGGAAGAAGTTTGTGACCGTTAGCGGGGTTTGCAGGGAAGGGAAGGTTGGGGGGATGGGGCATTATGCGAGGTGTTCTCAGCGTGGGGTGGGATGTGGACAGGATGATGGCAGAGGCCGTGATCGGGAGAGGATTTCGCTGTACACCACATCCTCCGAGATGTACTTCCCTCTTCTCTGCTGGGCCATGGTGCTAGGGGGAGTCGGCCTGGAATAGACGGTATTGCTCGCCTAGGACAGAAAAGACAGGGCCTCATGTCAGCTGTGGGGGGCTGTGCTGCAGGGAGCAGGGTGGGAGGCTCAGTAGGGAGCACCCTCTGCTCAGTGCAGATTTCAATCCCCCAGTGAGACACTAGGGGGCACTCTGCTGCAGGCCATTGGATGGGGGGTTGTAGTAGGGGATCTCTCCCCGTGCAGTCTGTGCTGTTCCAAATGCCTCAGTGTGGTGCTAGGGGGCACTGTGCTGTGGGGAGCAGGATGGGAGGCTCAGAATTGGGGCTCTCCCCTGGAATCTATGCTGACCCCTATGCAGTGACAGGGGAGCTGTGTTGCAAGGAGCAGGGTGGAGGCGCAATAAGGGGCGCTCTCCCCATGCAGTCATTGCTGACCCCAGTGTTCCAGGACAGCACTGGGAGTCGCTGTGCTGCAGGGAGCGGGATGTGGGTCTCTGAAGGGGGCAATCTCTTCTGATCTTACCAAGGAGTTGAACTCTACCCTGGCATATGAATTCTCTTCTCTCTTGCCCCTTTCCTGGGGATTTCGACCCACTACAGGCTTCCCTCCAGGGTTGTTGGGCCGCGCCGGCTGGTTGTGGGTCACCGGCTGGACCTGCCCATCACGGCTCCGTTGCTGCAGAGCTAATCACACAACAGGTATGAGGCAAACATGAGTGGCAGGTGGATCCCCTGCCCTGCGGCCTGGTCTCACAGAGGAGCCCAGAGGGCGAATATCTCCTCTGTGCTCTGGTTCCCATCCTTAAAGACTAGGTGGCAACCTCACATTAGAGTTACCCACAAGGAAGCCAGAGTGTGGCAGTCAGAAATTCCCTTCTTAAAGGGTAAGTGCCCCAGAGACCCCACCCCAGGGTTCCAGACCCCATGTCTCTCACCAGTGGGGTATGTGTCTCCGTCACCTGTGGGGGCAGCTGGGAGTGTTACTCACCTGTGCCGGCCCCAGAGGGTCTGTTAACATACACGGGCCTGAAAGAGAGAGAACCAAACATCAGTGGTGGCGCAGGGGCTGCTGAGCAGGGCTGGGGGTCTGATCCCAGGGCAGGAAGATGTCGGGTCACTGGGGGAATGGCACTGGGGATAGAGTCGGTGAGTGCGGTGGTTGGGTCAAGGTTACTATAGCTTTTGTTTTTCGCATTTATCCATTCCCATTCATTCATTCATCTTTCTTTCTCATTCATCTCTTTGCAAACTCGGTCATTTTCTCCTTCCTTCCTGCCTTCCTTCCTTCCTTCCTTCCTTAATTCAGTCTCTCTGTCTCAATCATCTTTT
>NW_020682626.1:0-1039 GCF_002925995.2 Terrapene triunguis
CAGAGAGTTGTTATTAATGGTTCCCAATCCTGCTGGAAAGGCATAACGAGTGGGGTTCCGCAGGGGTCTGTTTTGGGACCGGCTCTGTTCAATATCTTCATTAACGACTTAGATATTGGCATAGAAAGTACGCTTATTAAGTTTGCGGATGATACCAAACTGGGAGGGATTGCAACTGCTTTGGAGGACAGGGTCATAATTCAAAATGATCTGGACAAATTGGAGAAATGGTCTGAGTTAAACAGGATGAAGTTTAACAAAGACAAATGCAAAGTGCTCCACTTAGGAAGAAAAAATCAGTTTCACACATACAGAATGGGAAGAGACTGTCTAGGAAGGAGTACGGCAGAAAGGGATCTAGGGGTTATAGTGGACCACAAGCTAAATATGAGTCAACAGTGTGATGCTGTTGCAAAAAAAGCAAACGTGATTCTGGGATGTATTAACAGGTGTGTTGTGAGCAAGACACGAGAAGTCATTCTTCCGCTCTACTCTGCTCTGGTTAGGCCTCAGCTGGAGTATTGTGTCCAGTTCTGGGCACCGCATTTCAAGAAAGATGTGGAGAAATTGGAAAGGGTCCAGAGAAGAGCAACAAGAATGATTAAAGGTCTTGAGAACATGACCTATGAAGGAAGGCTGAAAGAATTGGGTTTGTTTAGTTTGGAAAAGAGAAGACTGAGAGGGGACATGATAGCAGTTTTCAGGTATCTAAAAGGGTGTCATAAGGAGGAGGGAGAAAACTTGTTCACCTTAGCCTCTGAGGATAGAACAAGAAGCAATGGGCTTAAACTGCAGCAAGGGAGGTCTAGGTTGGACATTAGGAAAAAGTTCCTAACTGTCAGGGTGGTTAAACACTGGAATAAATTGCCTAGGGAGGTTGTGGAATCTCCATCTCTGGAGATATTTAAGAGTAGGTTAGATAAATGTCTATCAGGGATGGTCTAGACAGTATTTGGTCCTGCCATGCGGGCAGGGGACTGGACTCGATGACCTCTCGAGGTCCCTTCCAGTCCTAGAATCTATGAATCTATGAATCTAT
>NW_020682627.1:0-1793 GCF_002925995.2 Terrapene triunguis
TCAAACTACTTGAAGCACCTGGAACCAGAGTTAGTGGAAGTGCTAGAACAGGTTTAGACAGCAGTAGCCCTTCCTTTGAAAATGCAGAAGGAATATTTTCTTCATTTCCGTTTATTCATCTAGCTCAATTCAATGACTTTGAATTTAAGAAACACATTGGGAGTTGACAAAGAAGGCAGACTTGTTTTCTTCCTTCAATCTAGGAATAAACACTAGATGTGAGAGGATGAGATCTACCAGTTCATAAATCTGGAAGGATATGGTGACCAGAATGTATCAATTCAGTTCACTAACTACAGATAATATTTCCTTTTTTAAAGAAATCAGGTAGTTTTAAATGCAAAACATTTTTGATGAATGTTTTTCTTATGCTTCTCTTTCTGGCTCAGCCACAGCATTGCTGTGTAACCACCTCTTGCTCTTTACCTCTGTTCCACCACTTCTGTTCGGGATAGAGACACTTCTCTAACTCCTAGCAGTAGTGCGATTTGAGTCGGTCATAAGTGTTAGACACCTTTGAGCTCCAAAGGACAATGGGTGATTTATCAAGAATCCCTGGTGATTTCCTGCTTCTCCCCCATCCACAGCCAATATCACATCTTTGGGTTTGGAAATTCTCAGCACCCCTCAGTCGTCTATTGCCTTCAATTGTTCCTTAGATTTAGAGCCTTGGATGCTAGCAGGACTGGAATTTGTTACTGGGTTCCTGGCTGTTCCTAGTCAATGAGGGTCTCAGTCTGGCCTCCAAAGTTCAGAATCCCAGAAGTAAACATCCAGGTGGATTGATTTACACCATTGATTTTAATCATGTTTTGCATTTGTACTTTTTAGTTATTTTCCTAATGATAGGTTGATTCTCATTAGTTGAGAATCATTAAAAAATGTTGATTTGCAACTAAATATAGTATTTACACTAAATTTGGTGCCTTTTCTTTGCTAACCATGATGGTAAAGTTTATCTATGTACATTTATTTAAGCAGTTATATGGCTTAATTTACATTTCTTGTATCTAATTTTTACATTTTTATTATGTTGCAAAATGGCAAATGATGCATTTATTTCCTAGACGATGATGGACCTTTTACTTGTGATTTGTCTACCCACTGTTTCGATGGAAATTCAAATGCACTTAAAAATGCACAAAAACAGCATTTTCAATTTGTTTATTAATTGAATAAAACTACCTTAAATGTGCTGGATTTACTGAAACATATTTTTCATTTAAAACTAAGTGATTTAAGGAAGTATCTGCAGTTAGTGAAATGAACTGATTGTATCTGGTCCTCATGTCTGTCAGATTTTAGAACTAATAGATCTGATCCCTTCACATCTAGTATTTATTTATAGACTGGAAGAGGAAAACAAGCTTTCCTTCTTTCTCCACTCCCAGTCAGTTTCTGAAATTTGAATGAAATTTTTATTGAACTCAACTAGCTGAATCAACTGAAATGAAGAAAATATTCTTTCTGTGTCTGCAGAGGAGGCTGCTGTTGTCAAAAGCTGGTTTACCATTTCAGCAAACTCTGGTTCCAGCCAAGGACTGCCACGAGTTCAGTGGTTTGATTTCCATTAAAACTTGGCAGCAACATGGACTTCTTAATATTTATTATTTAATTTAAATGACTTTACTAAGCTATTGCAAGTTTAGGCATTAACATGGGTTGTCATAATTTCAAATTTAATCTCCAATAGTTTGTTTTTTTTACAAAAAATAAACCTGTTTTTAATTTAAATAAAAATAATCTAATTTAACTTTTAAAAAATGCCTTTTTGGGTTTCTTGGTTTTGAAAC
>NW_020682628.1:0-1449 GCF_002925995.2 Terrapene triunguis
CCCCCTTCCCTTCCCACCCAGTGCTGGAACCCCACTCCCCCTTGGATACACTCCTCTCCCACCCAGTGCAAGGACACCCCCCAGCAACACACCCCTCTCCTGCTCAGTGCCAGGAAGGACTCCCCCTCCCCCTTCCACCCAGTGCTGGGTCCTGTCCCTCAGACCTGCTCCTCTCTGAGTGCTGAGACCCCCTGGACCCAGCCCCTCTCCCCAAAGGACCCCTGAGCGCTCCCTTCCAGAGCAACTGTCTGCATCTCCTCTCAGGGATCCCCCTGGACACTGTCTTCCCCCAATCCCAGGATCTCCCCAGGCACCTCACAGCCCCTTGAGTGAGTCCCTCACCGACCTCCTGCTGGGCCTGCCTCTGCCCCCAGCTCCCCCCCCCCATCAGGGCACCAGGAGCCCCCAGAGGTGCACTGAACTCTGCCTTGGGGTAACTTGGGAAGACCCCCCCCCGCCCCATCTGAGGCTCTTGAGGCAGAGAACCGTGGTGCCCGTGGGGTGGGGGCTCCATCCCCTGTAGCATAGGACAGGGCACCCCCTACCTCTAAGGCAGTGCCTGGCTCCGGCCTGACCCCTCTCCCTGCTACAGGAAGGTGACTGAGCTGCTGCACACCTTCTGTGAGAGCAAGAGGCTGACCACGGACGAGGTGCAGTGGGGGCTGGGAGGGGGAGCGATTGGGGAGTCTGGGACGGGGGGACCCATCCCACTGCCACTGACGGGGAGGGGAGGCTGCCCTGCTGCCCTAGGAGGGGTTGGTGGGGGGGGGCTGTCCAATTGCTCCCAGGGTTTGCCTGTAAAGGGCTAAGAGGTGTATGTGGAGCCCCCTGCCCCCCAGCCAGAGCTCTGGAGCTCCCCACGGTGGGGGAGGGCAAAGGCCCATGGGGCGGGGTCAGAAAGCAGGGTCAGGGCCGCGCAGGGAGAGCTGCAGGGAGCCAACTCTGGCATCTCCCTGGCCCGCTGCCGCTTTACACCTCAAGGGGCACTCGGGTTACGGGGCTCCCGTCACATTCCAACTGGCCTGGGAAGAGCAGGTCTAACCCAAGCCACAGCCACACGTGGCCTGAGTGACCCACCCTGGCCCTGGCACACGTGGTTGGGCTGCTGCGGCTGTCCCCAGGCGAGGCCTCTGCCTTGCAGGGGGCTCTGTGTGCTGGGAGGGGCCGGGATCTCACCACCGCCTCCCTCCAGGCTGACATCGAGGACCTGTCCCAGATCCTGAAGAAGCTGCCCGAGTACCAGAGAGAGCTGAACAAGGTAACGGGGCTGGGGCTGTTAGTGGGCGGGGGGCAGGGCATTCAGTGGGGCTGATGGGGGGGCAGGGTGCTCTGTGGGGCTGGTGAGGGACAGTAGGGACTCTCTGGGGGGCAGGGCACTCTGGGGCACTCCGCTTTACTGCCTGATGAGAGCTTCTGACCTGTCCCGTCGGGCAGAGCCATTTCCCCCCC
>NW_020682629.1:0-5801 GCF_002925995.2 Terrapene triunguis
TGGATTGTAAACCAGCTCCACTTCTGGGTGGGAGAAGGTTACTGAGTTTCGTTTATAGGCTGTTGGGCCAAATGTATCCCCAAATTAACGGGTCCAAATCCTGAGGTTCTTTAAATGGATTTAAATCAGGCGTTACTCAAACAAAACCTTCATTGCAGTCAATAGGCATTTCTTGCCTGAGCAGGACTTCAAGATTTGGCCCAGGCTCTGTATGTATTTTTAACAAAACCTAAGATCAATAGGGATGTTTCCTTGAAATGTTCTGTAAATTACAGAGCCAGCATCTTTAACTAATAACCCCCCCCTCCCCCTTGGTGTCTGCAATACAAATATCACAATATTGTTCTAGTGCTGGAGAAGCTGAGAGCAACCTTGACTAGAAACAAAAGTTAGTGACTTTGGGGTCCATGTTTCACTGTTCAAACTGGAAGAAATTCATGACAGAAAGTAGCCTAGTTTAAAAAAAAAAATCTGAGTGTTTTAACAATTTAAGGGATGAATAAGAACAATAAGGAAAATAATTACATTGTAATCTAGGATTGTGTTCCTGCATTGAGTGAATCAGCCCAGGACAGAAGTGCCACCCGAGACCATCTGTGGAAGGTGCTTCCTAGCCCAGGACAGAGCAGGGGTGCTGGTAGCTCTCAGACGGGAGTGTTATTGCTCCTGTCTGGAAGTGCTATACATACCTCCTCTATGTATACGCATTCCTACATCTGTCTATGGAGCCTATCTCATTTAGCTACAGGGCTTTGATTTGTAGTTATAAATAATCCTGCTTGACCCAGCAACTTGTAATGAAGATCCCAACTTTCAGATCTGGGAGGAGCATCCCTGGACTGGAAAGGAGAGATGACTCCAATGTAAGCACTGCTAGCATTTGTAGTGCATTGGTACAGGGCCAATGGGATGAAGGAGAGACTAGGAGAATGAGCCACCCAAAGGGGTCACTTCTGCTGTGAAAAGTGGGAATGCTCTGAGCTGGCTTGTCAGCCCTGCATTAGCAGCAGATAAATCTTCTGAGGGTCAAGTGTTTCCCTTCCCTTTATGTAAAAGGATGGGTGGTGTTTCCTCAGTGGAAACTTGTGTGGGGATTTATTATTATTTTTCATTGCAAGGTTGCTCAGTGTTCAGAGCTGGTTGCCTATCCACCATGAAGGATGGGGCTTGAGGGGAAGGCCGACAGCCCTCTCCTTCATTAACTAACACAGGTCACCCTATCTGCCAGCCACACAGCCAGCTGGCATAGGGACCTGCCCTAGCCAGCAAAGGGGCTGGGACTAGTTCTCTCAGCTGGGGCAGAGGTACTCTCTCAGGTGAGGGAGCCTTGCCAGGTGTGTGGTGATCAGGACAGTACTGAGAATGGTGCTCAGGGGTCATTCCTTGGCCACTTGGACCACGTGTCTGTCTAGGGAGTCAGATAATGGAACTGGGAATCAGTGGCAGAGCTTTCTGTATCCTAACTTCCTCTGGGAATTGGGGGAAGAGTCATGTTGCTTCTTGTGCCTCAGTTTCCCCACCTGTGCAATGGGGCTAATCCTAACCTCACAGGAAAGGAAGGGGTTAAGGTGTATGCAGCTGATGCAGTACTGTGCTTGTAACCTCTTGTATGTGGCCATTTTATTTGGGTGTGTGAAGCCTGTGCTGGGTGTTAATCTGCTTGTCACAGGAGTGCAAATGTTAACAAACTAATGGGCTGAAGGAATTAAAGGGCTGATGCACAAAGCCTCCAAAAGAGGCCACTGATCCTGGGTGTGCAACTTGGGATACCTGAGGCCTGATTTTGCAGGCATCTCAGAATGGGCACTTGAAATCAGTGGCCTCTTAAAAATGTGTCTTAATATGTCTGAAATGCCAGCATCCTGGGGGCTCCCTAGTAAGATGAGTTTCCAGTTGGGTGCTCTGAAGGTCTGTCTACATTGCAATTAGGCACCCATGGCTGGCTGTGCCAGCTGACTCGGACTCATCATGGGGCTTGTGCTAAGGCCTGTTTAACTGAGAGACTTAGGCTGGGTCTACACTACAGCCGGGGTCCGACCTAAGATATGCAACTTCAGCTACGTGAATTCCGTAGCTGAAGTTGCGTATTTTAGGTCGGCTTACCTGGCGGTGAGGACGCGGGAAAGTCGACCGCTGCCGCGCTGCTGCCGACTCCGCTGCCGCCTCTTGCCGAGGTGGATTTCCGGAGTCGACGGCAGAGCGATCAGGGATCGATTTTACCGCGTCTTCACTAGACGCGGTAAGTCGATCCCCGATAGACCGATTGCTACCCGCCGGATCGGCGGGTAGTGAAGACATAGCCATAGCTGTGCTGATGTAACTCTTCAGTGTAGACTAGCTGTGACTATTCAAGTAAGGGCTGATGTTTGCCTGTGCTGAGCTCTGCTTTGCTGCTTCTCTCTCCTAGGTGCCTTCTATGGTAACTTCAGCAGCAATTGCACACTCTCCTTTCATGTTTACAATAAATTGCCATTGGCACCCAGATTGCTCTGTGCTAATCTAAACGTCCTGCTGCCCTTCTGTTTATCATCTGCAGGCTCTGGGAGCCCTCTATGCTTCGTGTGGTTTCTGGAAGGAGCATCAGTGACTGGAGAGAAACTTCAGATGTGTCCTGGGGCTCCCCTTTCCTAACTGCAGGGCTGGGTCCTTCACACTGGATAGAAAAGTCCATGTCCCCCCACATTGCCTATATTCTGCCCTCTAGCCACATCCAGTGCTACTTCCACACCATGCATGCTCTGCCCCTTATCTCTGCTTAGTGCTTCTCTGGCCCTTAGCCCTACTGCATTTCATTCTCCAGGTGAGCCAAATGCTTTGCAAGTGAGGTTGTGCAGAAAACTCTTGTCCCCAGGGAAGGGTCCAGCTTTCCTGCTCTCTCCTGTAAGCTCCTGAGCAGTGGAACTTGAAAACTCTTGTGATTTGTGTAATAATGCACTGTGTGTGCGCGCTTGTGTTTGCACTGATCTCCCTTATTGACAAGTTCCGATTTTTGAGCCTTTAGCAACAAGCCATGAGTGGTGTGGGGAGGGGGCCATTTAATTTAACAAGAGACAGGCCAGCTCAAGCAACTAATCTGAGCATTGTGTTAGATAGCTATGGATACAGCCCTCATGGACCCACTGCTTCTTGCCATTACTTGCTTTTTCCTGACTCTTTGGCTTCTCTAAAATTCCAGCTCTCAGGCCAAATTCCTCCGGGTGTAAATCCACTGATGCCAATGGAGATGCATCAGGGCTAAAGTTGACTTCATCTCACCACAGGAACAAGGAAGCACTGGGCTTGGTGGTGGGAGGGATCCTGGATCATACTTGATCTGCTGCCTAAAATTCTGCTGCAGGAATCCCAGCCTCTACTAAAATGCAGCCCAGCAGACGGGTGTGTGGAGAGGGTGAGGGGGTGAGAAATATCGTATCAGCCCAGCTGTTGGTTTCCGAGGCAAGTGGAGAGCTCTCCCCCCACATTGCAGCCATTCCTTCCTCTGGAAACTAAGCTGCTGCAATTCTAACCGGACTAAAAGGCAGCAGCTTTTTATAGCTCAGTGCAAACCAGAGAAGAGCAATGGAAGCCCTTCCTTTTGGGTGGGTTTCCATTGCTGCATATGCTCCTTTCCCCCACCACTCTACCTGTAGAACATCAGCCTGGAGTGCAGCAATTCCAGGGGAAGATAAAGGTAATAGGGCAGGCACTGTGAATGGAACTGCAGGCAACAAGGAGCCCCCAGTCACCCAGACATCAGGAGCTCCAATAACTTCAGCAGCTCATTCTGTAAACAAGAATTCCTGCCAGGCCTGGCTTTAGGGGAAACGGTGCCCTGGGCGAGCTTGTATTTTGGTGATGTCTTTACAATATCATGCCACTGTTACTTCTGTGCTGCTGCTGGTGGCGGCACTGCCTTCAGAGCCAGGTGCCCGGCCACCAGCTGCCGCTCTCCCGTCCGCCCTCCTATGATAGCTTTGTGACCCCCTTTTGGGTTGGGACCCCCAGTTTGAGAAACACTGCTCTTGACCATGGTGCCCCTGGCCACAGTGCTCTGAGCTGTTGCCTGCATTGCCCACCCATGAAGCTGGCCCTGCTAGCCTTGCACTTCCATGGAGGGACTCCATCTTCCAGTGCCTCACCAGGTTTATTCAGACTCCTGAATCCTTGATCAAACCACCCCAGCAGTGGCCAACAGCAACCAGCCTCTCAGCTTCTGCTCAGTGCTGAGTTCAAGCTCCTCTGGCTCCAGATCCCTGAGCCATAATCTGCTTCTTACTTTGCATCTGCTGGATCAGAGGAGGTTGTAACTAGAGATGTGACGGAGCCCCAAGTATGGAGGTGTTGAGATCTGGGGTTCTGGTTCAGGCTTATCTCTAGTTAGGACAAAGTTTTCTGACATGAGTGGGGTGCCTTTTGCTAGAGCACTACGTTCAAATAAGCTTCAGAAAGGACCATCCTGGGAAAAGAGGAACAGCTGTGACTCCAGTGGCTGGGTTCCTCCCCAGCACCTCAGTCTGGATAGCTGCAGTGATACCATCCCACACATTGCCAGTCTCCTCACATCAATAGAGGGTGACTACTTGGGATGGGGAAAAGCCACGAGCAGATCTGTGTACTTTACTATTCCGCTGGCAATGGATATCTGTTTTGTTCCACACTCCACAGGCTACTGCAGGGCAGGCAACTTGTCACTCAAAGGGCTGTCCTGCATACAGTGCGGTGTGGAAACTGTGCCCAGTTTCCAGAGCTCACTGTAACCTGGAAATGCTACTCTCCAGAGTGAGCACTCTGTTAGCGTCAAGGCCCTCTGACTCTCTGTTGTTCAGATGCAGTAGATGACGCAAGCCCAGCCATGCTGGAACACAGCATGAACAAACAGCTCCATGCACTACCCCCTCAAGCTTGCAAAAAGTGTGAGCAGAGCTCATCCACACCACCTGGGGCTGGTGGATACCCACATGAGGCCAAAGAGACTGCATTGGCTTTCATCTGCGTCTAGTACTAAAATCTTTTTCCCCTTCTGTAGTGCCTTCCAGCCAAGGAGCTCAAAGTGCTTTTCATTTAAACCTGATCCTTCCCTCTAGGCACTAGGAAAGGATTGCCCAGGACTGTGAAAATAAGTGTATTATTTAAGAAGGTTCACCAACCCAACCCTCTCACTTCCCTGTATTTGCAGTTTAGTTCTGAGTCACTGTGGCCCCAACATTTTGCTTTTCATGACACTTGTCTCTATTAAAAAAAAAAAAAGGCAGGCTTCTGCTGGAAATAAGTGAGACCATTGATGTTTCACATAGTCTGATATGAAAATTAAACTTTGCTGTAATTAATTTTGCAATTAGAAATCTTACAAATGCCATGGTCTTCTTCCTCCAACAGCATTGTTTTCACACACTCTGTCCTGAAAGCAGAACCGCAGTGAACCCCAACTGCTGGGTGACACCAAATGTCTTTTGCTAATCAAGAGTCAGTACAGCAGGGAGACATCCTGGTAATTCATTAGAAAGGAAGGTTCAACTAGTGTGTGTGTGTGTGTGTGTGTGTGTGTGCGCGCGGGGGGTGGTTCTGGATTTTTGAACTTTTAAAATCCTGGAACTTTGCAAGTTTTTGGTAAAACTGAATGAAATAAACCAAAATGTGACAACACCTCATTTCAAAGGGCTTGAATTTCATTGCTGGTACTTTGTACAGGCCTAGTATCATTTTACAGATGGGGAAAACTGAGGCATAGCATGGGGTAGAAACCTGCCTAGGACTTGCTGTGGTCAGGAAGAGAAGCTCTCTCTCTCTCTCTCTCTCTCTCTCTCACACACACACACACACAC
>NW_020682630.1:0-1925 GCF_002925995.2 Terrapene triunguis
TGAAGTGTTCACTTACTGGCTTATGTATGTTACCAGTGCACTGACCCACAGGAACCCTCCTACCAACACTACAAGAAGAAGAACTCTGCGTGGACTCCTCCTGATGGTCGAAATGACAGACTGGACCTCTACATAGACTGCTTCCACAGACGTGCACAGGCTGAAATTGTGGACAAACAACATCACTTGTCCCATAACCTCAGCCGTACAGAACGCAATGCCATCCACAGCCTCAGAAACAACTCTGACATTATCATCAAAGGGGCTGACAAAGGAGGTGCTGTAGTCATAATGAACAGGTCGGATTATGAACAGGAGGCTGCCAGGCAACTCTCCAAGACCACATTCTACAGGCCACTATCCTCTGATCCCACTGAGGAATACCAAAAGAAACTACACCATCTGCTCAAGAAATTCCCAGCTACAGTACGTGAACAAATCTACATGGACACACCCCCAGAACCCCGACCAGGGGTATTCTATCTACTACCCAAGATCCATAAACCCGGAAACCCTGGACGCCCCATCATCTCAGGCATTGGCACTCTTACAGCAGGATTATCTGGCTATTTGGACTCTCTCCTCAGACCCCACGCTACCAGCACTCCCAGCTATCTTTGAGACACCACCGACTTCCTGAGGAAACTACAATGCATTGGTGTTCTTCCTGAAAACACCATCCTGGCCACCATGGATGTAGAAGCACTTTACACCAATATTCCACATGAGGATGGACTACAAGCTGTCAGGAACAGTATCCCTGATGAGGCCACAGCACGCCTGGTGGCTGAGCTTTGTGACTTTGTCCTCACCCACAACCACTTCAGATTTGAGGACAACTTATACCTTCAAGTCAGTGGCACTGCTATGGGTACCCATATGGCCCCACAGTATGCCAACATTTTTATGGCTGACTTAGAACAACGCTTCCTCAGCTCTCATCCCCTAGTGCCCCTCCTCTACTTGCTCTACATTGATGACATCTTCATCATATGGACCCACGGAAAGGAGGCCCTTGAAGAATTCCACCAGGACTTCAACAATTTCCACCCCACCATCAACCTCAGCCTGGACCATTCCACACAAGAGATCCACTTCCTGGACACTACAGTGCAAATAAGTGATGATCACATAAACACCACCCTATACCGGAAACCTACTGACCGCTGTACGTACCTACACGCCTCCAGCTTCCATCCAAGACACATCACACGATCCATTGTCTACAGCCAAGCCCTAAGATGCAACCGAATTTGCTCCAACCCCTCAGACAGAGACAAACACCTACAAGATCTTTATCAAGCATTCGTAAAACTACAATACCCACCTGGGGAAGTGAGGAAACAGATTGACAGAGCAAGACGGGTACCCAGAAATCACCTACTACAGGACAGGCCTAACAAGGACAATAACAGAACACCACTGGCCATCACATACAGCCCCCAGCTAAAACCTCTCCAGCGCATTATCCACGATCTACAACCTATCCTGGAAAATGATCCCTCACTCTCACAGACCTTGGGAGGCAGGCCAGTCCTCGCTTACAGACAACCCCCCAACCTGAAGCAAATACTCACCAGCAACTACACACCACACCACAGAAACACCAACCCAGGAACCAATCCCTGTAGCAAACCTCGTTGCCTACTCTGTCCCCATATCTACTCTGGCGACACCATCAGAGGACCCAACCACATCAGCCACACCATCAAGGGCTCATTCACCTGCACATCCACTAATGTTATATATGCCATCATGTGCCAGCAGTGCCCCTCTGCCATGTACATTGGGCAAACTGGACAGTCCCTCCGCAAAAGAATAAATGGACACAAATTGGACATCAGGAATGGTAACATACATAAGCCAGTAAGTGAACATTTCAATCTCCCTGGTCATTCTATTACAGATTTAAAAGTCACTATCAT
>NW_020682631.1:0-1641 GCF_002925995.2 Terrapene triunguis
TTACCTGCTGGTGAGAGAAACTTCCTGACATCCCTCTCCCTTGGGACATCACACTGCGTGTGTGACCGAGAACAGCCATCTTCTAACTTCACATTCTCACTTCAGTCTTTGTGTGGGTGAACACGTCTACGTTAATTTTAACGCTGTTGTGTGTTTCTAATTACAGAGTTGTTTAATGTGTTCCTGCTTTACACTCCAGACTAGCCTCGTGAGAGCTTCATTAATTCCTGATTTACCTTTGCCTATTTTCAATTTAAAAAAAGCCGGGTACGTTGTGGTAGTTCTCTTTCTATATTTGAATAATACAGTGTTCGCCCATGGATGTATGGTATTTACCTTTAATAAAAAATAAATGATGTAATAATGGCTTTGCTAGCTTTCATGTAGTTGACTCTCCTTTAAATTCTATGACCTTAGCCAACCTAGCTAGTTTCGTCCAAATTCCTTTTCAGTTTAAAGGTTTAAATATCAAGTTGAATTATAGTTGTAATCTAGTTATTTCACTGAGTTTATTCTTATTTACCTGATACTATTTCTTTATAAAGTTCAGCTGCAGAGCCGTCCCTAGCGGGGTGCGGGGCCCGGGTCAGAAGTGACGTCACTTATGGGATCGACCGTGCCGGGTAGGGGAGGCTGGGGCAGGCGGTGCCGCCCCAAACAGCCAGGCACAGCTCTGCCTTGCCCACACTCGAGACCCTGAGGGGCAGCTTCAGCAGCGCCGCTGGGCTCCAGGCCGGGAGCGGGGGCCACGGTGCCCACCTTCCAGAAGCTGCAGCAGTGCCACCGTGTGCTTCCCCCGGTGCACTCTCCAGCCTCTCCCTCGAGTGGAAGGGACGGAGCTGGGTGGTGCCTCCCCCAGCCTGCGGTTCTCCTGCCGCCCGTGTGGCGCTGGCCCACAGGGCCCCCATAGCACAGGGCCCAGAGCGGTCGCCCTGATTCGCCATCCCCGAGGGACGGCTCTGTTTCACTGTTGAACTATTTAGCTACTAGTTCATCTTAATTAGGATATACAACCTGCTGATGCGGTTCGTGAATACCATTGTGGATAATACACACAGTTCTTTGGCTGTTAAACCACTCGTCCATTAACTACAGCTAACCAACCTTGCTTTAATTTACTTTCTATTTTAGAATGTCAGGTTTAGCTCAGAGGTTACGTTTAGCTATATTGTATCACTTGATTTATTTACTGTTTTAATCTATTGTATCTCATTTGTATAAACCTTGTTGATTTAATTGTTTATTGGTTTCCTCCTAATTGATTAAGCAATTGATTATTTAAATAAATATTTCTCTATTTCAAATTCAAGTTCAATTGTTTGTTTTGGGACTTCCCTTAGTGCAGAGGAAAAGGAATCCTTGGTAAATGTTTCTGTGGATACATCCTGAATGCACTAATAACCATAATCAATAATTTCATGTTTTCATTTCCTTTACCTAAGCCACTCAGACAAGAAGCAATTAGTTCATAATTCCATCTAATTATTCTTTCTCCTAGTCAGTTTTAATAGTTGTTTCATTCTGCTGGTCATTTTACTTTGACTATTACCTGTTTTTACCCCCAGACTCCTGTCGTTCTGGGAACCCATCGGCGTCCCTGGCTTATGAATCATTGTCCTGGGCACTGGACAGGAGCAAGGA
>NW_020682632.1:0-2311 GCF_002925995.2 Terrapene triunguis
GGTCTCCCCAGTGCCGTGCCGGGGGTCCTGCCGCTATCCGACATCACAGCCCCGCGTGGGGCGCCCCGGGGCAGCGTGGGAGCCGCTGTAACGGCGCCGGGGGCCGCGGGGGGCTCTTACGCCATGAAGAAGTCCCCGCCGGAGTTGGAGAGGCAGCCGCGCTCGGTGGGCAGCACCGACGGCTTCAGCCCGAGAGCCCCCAGCACCAGGGCCAGCAGGTAGCACAGGACGATCAGCAGCACCAGGCAGCAGAGACAGACGCCCACGATCCACCTGCGGGGGAGACGTCAGAGACCCGGTCCCTGGTGGGGCAGGAGTCTGGGGGCTGGCGGGGGGGTCACCCCCTGCAGCAGGGGGAACCTGCTGCCAGACTGAGGGGGGGTCTCTCCTTAGAACAGACCCCCCCCCCCTCGTCCCCAGGGCGCCCCAGCCCTCGGTGCTCCGGGGCTTTCAGTTAAGTCGGCAGCTTTGGGGCAAGTAATTCAGACCCTGGGTCTGTGTCGGAGCAGACGGGCGTGTCTGGCTCAGCAAGACGGGGTGCTGGGGTCCCAGGCTGGCAGGGAAAGCAGGGGCAGAAGTAGTCTTGGCCCATCAGTTGGCAGTTCCCAAGGGGGTTTCTGTGATCCAACCCGTCACACAGGGAGCCCCAGGCGGGATCAGCCCCCACGCGGGGGGAGCGGCCCAGCCCCTACCTGTAGCCGTCGTAGGTGGTGACCTGCGGCTCGTAGTCCTTGGCCTGCCCGCCAATGGTGTCCAGTGCGGCCGTGACGTTCCCCAGCGTGTCCAGCACCGGGATCTCACTCCGCACCCCACCAATCTTCCGCCTGACCTCAGCCAGCTGGCTCCGTGCGTCTGTGGGGGACAGGGACGGGCACGTCAGGGATGCACAGGCACTGACGGCTGCTCCCGTAGCCTCCCGGGGCCCACGCTCCAGCTCGCCCTGCACAACGCACGGGGCAGACGCAGCCCGCGGTGGACAGATCTGAGGGGGCAGCAGGTGCGGGGGGACAAAGGGGGAGGAGAGAGCCTGAGAACGGGAGAGCTGTGCTGATTGGACAGGAAGGGAGAACATGGCGGGGGGCAGAGGGGAGAGCACAGACCCACTTCATAGGCCAAGGTGGGGCCTGGACCCCTGGCTCCGGGGAGGGACAGGCAGGGCCTCGGTCATTACAGTGCCTAGTCCCAGAGCAGGGAGCCGCGGTGGCTGGGGCAGGAGAGGTCTCCCCAGAGGGAGGGGGAGGAGGTGCCCCAGGTGACCCCTTCCCGTCCCTCGCGGGCACCCCTGTATTACCAGACGGCAGCGCCACTTACCCGCCACCACCTTCTGCGCCTGCTCCTCTACCTTCGTGGGGGTCTTGTTCAGCGTCTCGTTGGCCTGCAGCCCCAGACACGGACAGGGGAGAGACAGACAGACAGGCTCAGATCCCAGCCCCGGGCCCCAACGCAGAGCACTGGGCGAGGGCAAACGCACCACCCCGGCCCTGCTCCAGCCCCAC
Organism: Terrapene triunguis; assembly: GCF_002925995.2. Classification (NCBI taxonomy): domain Eukaryota; kingdom Metazoa; phylum Chordata; order Testudines; family Emydidae; genus Terrapene; species Terrapene triunguis. Next base: position 1,497 of record NW_020682632.1, read on the forward strand.
TCCCCAGCCCCACATGCCCCGGCTCAGGGGACAGTCAGAAATACCCAGCACTGGCCAATGCCATGGGCTCAGCGCTGGCCCGGACGGGCCGCTGGGCTCTCCCCATACGGGGCGGGGTACCATGACGGAGGCACTCTCAGCCTGCCCCAGGTAGCACTGGCAGGGCACTGGGCTGGATGGACCGTTGGCCTGCTCCAGGTCGGGTGGGGGCAGACGCCCGGCTAGCACGGTGGGCATTTCCCGCATGGCGCCAGTGGTTTGGGTCCCTTGCCCCGCCCCAGAGCCATGGCTTGGAGACGCAGGCTGAGGCAGGCATGGCTGGGTCGCTCACCCCTGCCAAGCCACACCCTGGGGCAGGGAGAGCTGGCAATGCCCCTACAGACCAGCCCCACAGGGTGCCGGGCAGAGCCACGTCCCGCTAGCCCCGCGCCACCCCCCAGCCTGTACCTGCTGCAGGGCAGTGCTCAGGTTGGCATTGGTCAGATTATTCAGCAGTTCCAGCTGGCTGCTCACGTCCGGGACCTGGGGAAACAGGAGCACATGGGTCAGACGGCAGGGCTGACGCGTGGGGAGGAGGTGCCGGGCTGAGAGGGTGCCGGGCAGAAGCAGGGTGCTGCTGGGAGCTGGCTCCGTCTGGGCCTGGCTATGTACGTACCAGCAGGGGTGGCAGGACGGCGCCCATGTGAGCGCACAGACGTATGTGCACATGGGGAGGTCAGCGGGTATACTGGGGGGTATTTGCATGTGGGGGAGGTTTCAGTCCCCCCAACCCCATACACCCACCCAGCCCCCATGCCAACCTGTAACCCACGCAC
>NW_020682633.1:0-2463 GCF_002925995.2 Terrapene triunguis
AAAAAATGATTTTCCCATTTTTCCTTATTTTTTCGTGTGTGGAAAATAACAGCCATTTTTTGCTCACCTGTGTATTAGTATTGTTAAACTAGGCATTAGAATTATAAAAATGTGTTCAGTGTTTAGACTTTACGGAATCCTTGTAAGCAGCTGCAGCCATTAATCTCACTTATAATATCTGTATCCCATGTTCTAAGGTAATATTTAGTGTTTGCTCTGTAACTGTGAATCACCAGACAGAAAAGAAGCATCAACGAGTGTGAAATACCAGTCTGACACAAAAGAAGGCCCATCAACACCAGACAAACCATTGTGGAACATCAGTTGATTGTTCCCCTCCACCAAGAAGAGGAGACGGGCCACTGAATTACTCCCAATGACTGAATTTGCAACTCAGAGAAGGGGCAAAGGGATAAAAAGCCCTAATAAGGAGGAACTGTATTTTTTATGCTGCTTGGAGTCTGAGGGGCAAGGATCACACAAGCAAAAGATCCCCAATGCTTGGCCTGGGTTAGCCCTAAAGGTTATATAGATATTGCTTATCATAGAAGCTACTATTACCATTTGAACAGGACTGGACTAGCAAGAGGTTGCAGGGCAGGACTCAGGGGCATTGGCAGAGCTGTGTGGGGAGCCCAGGTCTGGACTAGCAGGGGGGCTGCAAGGCAGTACTGAGGGGCATCGGCAGAGCTGTGTGGGGAGCCCAGGACTGGAATAGCAGAGGCATAAGGGTTTCTGCCTACAATATGTTTAACTAGCCAGATCTATTGGCACCTCACCACTATTTATTTATTTGGATTTATAATACACACAAAACCCCACCAATCCAGTGCTCTAGGCTCTTTGCCATACATTGAAAATGCACCTCTGAAAATCAGATATACACCAATTAAGATTCTCTCCTGCTGGTGGGAAATGTTCAAATCCGTCACCAAGCAACAAGAGCCCAGGTGTTTCCAGACTACCCACCACTCCAAAAAACCCCACTGACTCTATGATAGTGGCAAACAATACTTTTTTTTTTTTTTTTTGCCCCCTGTACAGCTATGGCATAAGAGTTAAGAAAATCTTTGTATTGGAATTGGTCAGCTTCAACCTCTCTAATGTCTGGTGGCGGAGGCAGTCCAGAGCAGTGGTCAAATGTGGGCAGATGATGGAGCAGCTGGGAGGTTGATCAGTATCAGAGGCAGCCTGGGGCAGTGGTCAGAGTTTTCTCAGGGGTCAGTAACTGAAAGCTCCAATCCAAGGGGTCAGGTCAGTGCATCAGGGAGGCCAGACCAGGCAAGGCAGGGTCAGGCGAGGCTGTCTAGGCAGCAATTAGCAGGCAATGATCTGTTGCTCAGACAGCTTCCTCTTCCTGGTGGGGCCTTTAAATAGCCCAGGTACTCACTGAGAGTGCTGCTGTCCATCCAATTGGAGGACCGGGACATGGCTGCTGTGGGTTTGTAGGCCATTAGCACTAAAGCTGTTGGTCAGGGGCAGCAGCTAAGGATACCACCTAAAGACCTGGGTTCACTATCAGGGGTCTATTGGTGCCATAACGTGCCAGTGGCAGAAGACCCAGGCTGAAGCTGACTAATTCCATCATCAAGATTTCTCCCTCCCACTTCAATTGTCCCTAATCATCCATAAACCATGGTTGTGACCCTGACTGACCAGGTGCCAGCTCATGCCAGAGCCCCCGGCCAATTCACTTGTGAGTGGGTATAGATCAAAGTGATTGTTAAATGTATCAGAGTGTATGTGGTGTTTCAACTTCATGAAAACGAGTGGGATGTTACTTGCTTTGTTTTCACTTATCTGTATCCTATTATAATGTAGTAGCAAACATTTACATTGTGTAAACCCTGTAACTAAATAACCCATCAAACAAGAAAGAAGCCTTGTGCAATGCAAATGAAGAACTTTAACAGAAAAGTGCAGATTTCAAAGCAAGTGGTCATTATGTGTGATGATCAGAGGTCAAACACTCTAAATGCATTCCTCACTCTGTCATCAAAGGAAAAACCCACGTGGGTAGTAACCCTGTCAGCTTGTTTTTGATGAGAAGAAGCTATAAGTATGGATTCAAGGAAAGATCCTGCATCTCTGAATTGTTTGGACTCTTACAGGGAAGTGTACCAGATGCGAAGCGGAGATCCCCAGATGCGAAGCAGAGAGACAATCTGGGTACCCTGAAAAGACTTGGGAAACTGGCAGTTTATTACATCACTGCCACCATTTGGAATTACAGACTGTGACTCATCTATGCACGTATTTTACCTGCTTTAACCTCTCAATAACTCTAATTTCCTTTTCTTAGCTAATAAACCTTCAGTTAGTTTACTATAGAATTGGCTACCAGCATTATCTTTGGTGTAAGATCTAGGGGTAAGTGACTAGTCTCTTGGGACTGAAAGCCTTCTAAAATGTGAGCTGATTTTTGTATAAGTGACTTTTTATCACAAAGTTCAGTTTGTCTGG
>NW_020682634.1:0-1344 GCF_002925995.2 Terrapene triunguis
CCTGCCCTGCCCCCCCGCTGCGGCCAGCCCCCCCACCGCCCCCCACCTTCTTCTCCTTGTCGTAGGTCTCTTTGAACTGGAAGCGGAGGCCGCTCTTGATGCCCAGCTCCAGCCACTTCCCCTTGAACCACTTCACGCCCGGCTTGGCGGAGAGCTGGGAGCCGTCCACGTGCACCTGCACCGCCACCTCCTTCCCTGGGGGGGCACGGGTCAGCGACCCCCCTCCGGCCAGAGCCCCCCATCCCCAGACCCCCCCCCCCCCCCCCCCCCCCCCCCCCCCCCGCCGGAGCCCCCCATCCCCTGACCCCCTCTGGCCGGAGACCCCCCAACCCCCTCTGGCCAGCAACCCCCCATTCCCCAACCCCCTCTGGCAAGCGACCCCACCCATCCCTGACCCCCCTCTGGCCAGGGCCTTTCCCAGCCCCCCAACATCCCCAGGAGCCCCCAAGATCCGCCCCTCCCAGGCGGACGCCCCCCGAGACCTACCGCACTCCACAAGGACATGGCCTGGCTTCTGCAGGAACAGGCTTGAGGGCTCGTCCGGCTTGTCCTGCGGCTTGGCGTCTGCAGACGGGGAGACGGGGGTCAGGACGGGGCGCCTGGGGCTGCCGCGCAGCGGAGGGGGGCTGGGGCTGTGGGGGGGCTGGGAGGTCCCAGGAGCTGGGATGTCGCGGGGGGGACGGGCCGTGTCTGGGTGCCGGGTTCCCGGGGGCTGGGATGTAGCGGGGGGACGGGCCGTGTCTGGGTGCCGGGTTCCCGGGGGCTGGGATGGAGGTGGGGGGGACGGGCCGTGTCTGGGTGCCGGGTTCCCCAGGGCTGGGCTATTGGGGCCGGGGGGATGCTCTCCCAGGCGCGCATGCGAAGGCCGCGTCCCGTCCCAGACCCGCTCACCCTCTGGGTGCTGCTCCACTGGGGCTTCTGAAAGGAAACCAGGATTTGGATCAGTCAGAGACATAGCCCCCCCCTCCCATTCCCAGCCCCCCCAAACCCAGCGCTTGGCCCTGCCCCCATGGGACGAATCGGGGGATTTGAATCACGCTCTGCATGAACAGTGTGTGTGTGTGCGTGTGTGTGTGTGTTTCCCCTGCGTGTGTAATGGGGGCGGGAGACGGGGGGACGGGAAGGCGCTGTGCTGGAGTAGGGAATGTTAACCTGATAATGGTGCATGGGAGTTTTACTAGTTTACTGCTAACACGGGCTGTGCCTCAGTTTCCCTGGGGTGCTGCACCAGTACTAGATGGGGATGGGAAACAAGGGGGTGACTTCACTGCGGGATGATACCTGAGGGCCGGCACCTAAAGGGTCAAGTATCAGAGGGGTAGCCGTGTTAGTCTGAATCTGTAA
>NW_020682635.1:0-2923 GCF_002925995.2 Terrapene triunguis
AGTGTCCCTGGACAGCGCTGCAATGTGGCTCCGGTGGGGCCTGAGCTCCTCCCCGCTCAGAGCCGCCTGGTAAGGGGGCGGGGCTGCGAGCTCCAGCGGGGCCTGAGCTCCCGCCGTTCGGCCCGGAGCTCGCAGCCCCGCCCCCTTACCACGCGGCTCTGAGCAGGGAGGAGCTCAAGCCCCGCCGGAGTCAGGGACGCTCCTGGATGCGCTGAGGCTCCGGGAGAGGGGCGGAGGCGGGGTCGGGCCGGGGCCGGGGAGGGAGCCTCAGCCATTCTTGTGGGGGCCCCTGCGGAGCCCGGGGCCTGGGGCAAACTGCCCTACTTGCCCCCCCCCCTCTGGGCAGCCCTGCAACGAAGAATGGGTGCCCACTGTTTTGGATGCTGTACACATCCATAGTAAGAAGCAGCCCCTGCCACAAAAAGCTTACAATCCAAAGAGACAAGGCAGATGAAGAGTGGGAGAAAGGAAGTATCATTTCACATGTAGGGAACAGAGGCACAAAGAGATTAAGTGACTGGTACAAGGTCATACAGGGAATCTGGGGCAGAGCCAGAACTCAACCCCCATCTCCTGAGTTTAAGTGTAGGGCTGTAACCACAAGGCCACCCATTCCAGGCTCTGATTCACCCCTGCAGTGAGTATGGAGTACTGCCTTCCAACAGACAATATTGTCCGGTAGCAACTCAGCGATCATTCCTCCCCTGAGACTATCTGTGTGTGAGCAGAGGGAAGGGAAGCTAGGGTTTAACACTTTGCTTACCAGGGATCTGAGATTGTTCCTTAATCCCTGTCACAAGATCCCTTCTGACATCCACAGACAGAACTATTTTAAGCATGAAATTTAAAAATAAAGAAGCCCCAAAGCATTGAATGCAATCCAGATTTATTCTGCAGTGCCTGGGCATTAGCCTGTCCTTCCTGAAGACTCCTTCATTACATGATTTCTTTTTTCATAATGCTGTTTCATTTATTTTCCAACTTACTACTTTCTCCTCCAAATGGTCTTAGTGAATTCAAGGCTTATTTGTTAATTACCACTTGTCTTGGCATGCCACAGAGGTCCCGTTATTATTATTAATGCATTTACGATCATTTACTGGAGAAGTCCCCTCCCCCTCCCCACGCAAACACAAACACACATTTTATGAACAGAGCTAACATGATTGCTGCTCTGCTCTATGTTTTATTTATTTCCATATAGGTTTGATTCCATCGCAGTTTCTCATTTTTTTTCTGATGTATTATTCATGATTTATACAATCTTGGAGTGCGTGTAGGACACCCTCATTTTATTAGCTGTGCAATAATTTTCAGAGCTGTGTAAAAATGAATGTTTTTTTTTATCCTCCTTCCACATTTTCTCTTTTGAATTAGTATTTAAAATGGTAAAGAGGGATTGCTATAAAACTTGGTTAAAAGAGTTATTCATTTCTCTTTTAAAACCTTTTTGGAGGAAATGACATTTTACTAAATTGCTATACTAATTACAGGACTATTCTTATTCATATTACAATAGTACCTAATGTTGTTGTAGGTAGTTAGTTATTTGTATGTGAGCTAATGCCTAGTGGACCCTACCACAATTGGAGATGTGTTGTGTCAGGTGCTGTACATATGTGACAGGGTTGGGACTCACCACTGCGGCGCCGCCTACTGGTCGTCTTGGGGAATTGGTACGATCCAGTAGAGCGCCCCCTTCTGGTGACGTCCCGCCTGTCGTCTCGCCTTTGGTTGGCATGTGGACTCGCGTTGCTCCCAACGCACAGCGCCCTCTTCTGGAGCACTGCCCTCCGACAGTGTCCTTCTGTCTATTCGCACCCCCTTTCGGGGGATGGTGATCAACAGCCCCACACCTTTCAGTCCGATCCCTCCTGTCAAGGACCTGGCGTGGTTCCAGCCGGCCGCTCCCTGCGACCTATGGCTGGGTGTATGGCCGAATACAACAAAAAGGGGGAAAGGGGGGGGGGGACTCAGGCCCACCCACTACTCTGAGTCCCGGTCCAGAGGCCCTCTGGCGACAGTCTTGCTGTCTTCCTTCTCCTCCCTCCTCTAACTACTCCTCTGGACCGCTTCCCCAACGGTCCTTCTCTGTGCTAGGCCTTCTCCTTCCAGACCTGCCGCCTGGCAGGCTACGGAGTAGGGCCTTCTCCCACTCTCTAGAGCTGACCTGCACTGCGCTGCCTGTGGTGCTGGCCTCCCAGCTCTGGAGACAGACCTTCCCCTCTGAAGGTCTGGGACAGACTGACTGCTCCTGCTCTGAGCAGCCTTTTATATGGCTGAGCTGGGCCCTGATTGGCTGGCCCTAATCTGTCCTCTGATTGGCTCCCAGTAAGCCCTTCTCTGATTGGCTGTGCGTCTACGCAGGCGCCCAGGCCTGCCGCAGCCCGCCCTCTCCAGGCGTGGGGCAGCCGCCCCACCACAACATACAACATATAGTAAGAGACAGTCCATGGTCCAAACAAGTTAGAATCTAAACAAACAAGACAGATAAAATAAATATCATCTTTATTTTACAAGTTTGGAACAGAGGCACAGAGATTAAGGGTAATATTTTCAAAAGTGTATAAGTGACTTTTGAAAATAGGACTGAGGCTCCTAAGGCTGGTGTAAGCAGGGTCGACAATGAAGTGCTAGGGTGGCGCAGCTGCACCACTGTAAAGTTTTAAGTGTAGACAAGCCCTAAGTCACGTTGACACTTCTGAAATTGTCACCCACAGTGACTTGCTCTGATACACACAGAGAATCTGTTGTAGAGCTGGGAACTGAGGTCTTATGTCCTGAGTCCCCGTACAGTGTCTAAGGCTAGGTCTACACTAAGGGGGGGGGTCGATTTAAGATACGCAAATTCAGCTACGCAAATAGCATAGCTGAATTCGGCGTATCCTATTCGACTTACCCCACTGTGAGGATGGCGGCAAAT
>NW_020682636.1:0-5934 GCF_002925995.2 Terrapene triunguis
AGGGACACCATTATTTACCTCTCTCCATTCTGAAAATGGACCATTTATTCCTACCCTTTGTTTCCTGTCTTTTAACCAGTCACCAATCCATGAGAGGACCTTCCCTCTTATCCCATGACAGCTTACTTTGCTTAAGAGCCTTTGGTGAGGGACCTTGTCAAAAGCTTTCTGAAAATCTAAGTACACTATATCCACTGGATCCCCCTTGTCCACATGCTTGTTGATCCCCTCAAAGAATTCCAGTAGATTGGTGAGGCATGATTTTCCTTTACAGAAACCATGTTGACTCTTCCCCAATAAATTATGTTAATCTATGTGTCTGACAATTGTGTTCTTTATTATAGTTTCAACCAGTTTTCCCGGTACTGAAGTCAAGCTTACTGGCCTGTAATTACCGGGGTCACCTCTGGAGCCCTTTTTAAAAATTGACATCACATTATCTCCAGTCGTTTGGTACAGAAGCTGATTTAAATGATAGGTTACAAACTACAGTTAGTAGTTCTGCAATTTCACATTTGAGTTCCTTCAGAACTCTTGGGTGAATACCATCTGGTCCTGGTGACTTACTACTGTTTAGTTTATCAGTTTGTTCCAAAACCTTCTCTAATGACACCTCAATCTGGGGCAGTTCCTCAGATTTGTCACCTAAAAAGAATGGCTCGGGTTTGGGAATCTCCCTCACATCCTCAACCGTGAAGACTGATGCAAAGAATTCATTTAATTTCTCCACAATGGCCTTATCGTCCTTGAGTTCTCCTTTAGCATCTCGATTGTCCAGTGGCTTCTGATGTACTTTAAAAAATGTTGCTATTACTTTTTGAGTCTTTGGCTAGCTGTTCTTCAAATTCTTTTTTGGCCTTCCTAATCATATTTTTACACTTCATTTGCCAGAGTTTATGCTCCTTTCTATTTTCCTCACTAGGATTTAACTTCCACTTTTTAAAGGATGCCTTTTTGTATCTCACTGCTTCTTTTACTTTGTTGTTGAGCCACGGTGGCACTTTTTGGGTTCTATTACTATGTTTTTTAATTTGGGATATACATTTAAGTTGCGCCTCTATTATGGTATCTTTAAAACGTTTCCATGCAGCTTGCAGGAATTTTACTTTTGGCGCTGTACCTTTTAATTTCTGTTTAACTAACCACTGTTTTGTGTGTAGTTCCCCTTTCTGAAATTAAATGCTACAGTATTGGGCCACTGTGGTGTTTTCCCTGCCACAGGGATGTAAAATTTAATTATATTATGGTCATTATTACCAAGCGGTCCAGCTATATTCACCTCTTGGACCTGATCCTGTGCTCCACTTAGGACTAAATCAAGAATTGCCTCTCCTCTTGTGGGTTCCAGGACCAGCTGCTCCAAGAAGCAGTCATTTAAGGTGTCAAGAAACTTTATCTCTGCATCCCGTCCTGAGGTGACATGTACCCAGTCAATATGGGGATAGTTGAAATCCCCCATTATTATTATTGAGTTTTTTATTTTTATAGCCTCTCTAATCTCCCTGAGCATTTCCCAGTCACTATCACCATCCTGGTCAGGTGGTCGGTAATATATCCCTACTGCTATATTCTTCTTATTTGAGCATGGAATTATTATCCATAGAGATTCCATGATACAGTTTGGTTCATTCAAGGTTTTTTACTTCATTTGATTCTATGCTTTCTTTCACATATAGTGCCACTCCCCCACCAGCATGACCTGTTCTGTTCTTCTGATATATTTTGTACCCTGGTATTACTGTGTCCCACTGATAATCCTCATTCCACCAAGTTTCTGTGATGACTATTATATCAATATCCTCATTTAATACGAGGCACTCTAGTTCACCCATCTTATTATTTAGACTTCTAGCATTGACATATAAGCACTTAAAAAACTTGTCACTTTTTAGCTGGCTGCCATTACATGATGTAACTGAATGAGACTTTTTTTCATTGGACTGTTTTTCATCAGATCCTACCTGTATTTTATCGTCTTCCATCCTCTCATTCTTATTAGGACACAGGGAATCTCCATTTATAGATACTCCCCTAAGGGATGTCTCTGTCTAAACCACATGCTCCTCCACACCTGTCAGCTTTCCCTTAGAAAAGTGATTGCATGGGAACTGCAGATATCGTTTACAGCTTGGAAAGAAACAGACCAGAAAAAGTGACTTACTGAGTTTCTAATTTGGGGGTAGGGATGTGGCAGCCCAGCATAATGTTACAATGGCCAAATTCTAAAAGAGCAATCCCCATCCTCAGCACAACCACCACCACCATTCCTTTGATCGGAGGCCTTTTCCGACGGTCCGAGGAAATACAGATCTATTTTTTCCAGCTTTCACTTGCACTGTGCAAACTGGCACACTGGCTTTGTTTTCAGGATCTAATAGATATTTTGCAAGCGTTGCAACAAAAAAATGACAGCACAATTTCTCTAAAGCTAATGACTTCTGGACCACCTGCACAATAGACTTCTTAGCCTAGAAAATATTTAAAAATATAGCTTCGCTTCATGTCATCTGTAAGACACAGCTGAAAGAATAAGCTTCCAGAAGTGAGTTATACTGCAGGTTAGCTATGGGAGTTGCACCAGGTTGATTTTGATGATGTTGTTGATATAGATAGATCACACACACAGGGTACCAACTTGTCACCTCCATTAATAGTGATGGCCAAGATTTTCAAAAGTGTCAAGTGATTCTGAGTGCATCAATTTTTGATTGTGTTACTTGAGACACTTTACAGGGACCTATTTTCAGAGGGCACGTGCTCAACATTTTCTGAAAATCAGGCCTCTTTATGGTTTCCCAGGCTGGACACCAAAATTTACTTGTTGTGTCTAAAAATCTTGACTGAAGTGCCCATGGGTTGCTTCTAGTCCCACTGAAGTCAATGGAATGACTCCCATTGACTTCAACAGGCGATAGGTTAAGTTAATTTTTTTACATTTTAAATAATTTTTTTTAAATTAATGGAGATATCCTATCTCCTAGAACTGGAAGGGACCTTGAAAGGTCATCAAGTCCAGCCCCCTGCCTTCACTAGCAAGTCCAAGTACTGATTTTTGCCCCAGATCCCTAAGTGGCCCCCTCAAGGATTGAACTCACAACCCTGGGTTTAGCAAGCCAATGCTTAAACCACTGAGCTATCCCTCCCCCCACGTTAGGTTCTATATTAGCAAAGGCAATGTGCTGTCATAATGGAATGTACTATATTTGTTTTTCTCACAGAGTGAAATGGATGAGAACCAGATACAAATGGCTGGTGATGATGTGGATTTACCAGAAGACCTCCAGAAAATGGTGGCAGACGATCAAGTAGAAGAAGAAGACAAGGAGTCTATCCTTGGACAGTTACAGAACATTCAGAATATGGATATAGACACTATTAAAGAAAAAGCTCAAGCCACTTTCACTGAAATAAAGCAAGCAGCTGAACAGAAATGTTGTGTCATGTGAAAGAGAAACCAGAGCTTGAGAGTTTTTGCGAACCATATGAATTTAATATTGTATCATGGGAGTTGCTGGACGGTACAAGCAAAATTGATGGAATGCCATATAGTTCCAAAGCAATATGTGTACATATGAGAGAGAGGGAGAGACTTCTAAACCTCCAGATTTAAATCCATGTAGGCAACGTACCTGCTTAAATAGCACTAATCTAGAGCTGGTCAGCATTTTTCAAACAGAAAGTTTTTCCATGGAAAAATGGCATTTTCAAAAACAACATTTTTCATGAAAAATTGTCAAATTCTTTTTTGCAAAAAGTGCTGCCTTTTTTCCAAAAATGTTATTGAAAACATCAAAAAGCTTAGAAGAATGGTTTTTAATTTTTTAACCAGAAATTGGGTCTTTGGTAAATGAAAAATGTCTATAACCACTGTGATATTGTTTTCAGAAAAAATAAATCATGGAAAAAATGTTACAAATGAAAATTGGGTCATTTTCAAACTCTTCAAAACAAAAATAATGTTGAAATTTTGACACATTTTGCGAAACTAGATTTCCCTTTTTTGACCACCTCTATGCTAAACATAAAAAAAATCTTGAAATTTATAACAATGCATCATAGGACAAATGCTTTATGGATTTAGAACTTGTAGGAGATGCTGCACAATCACACAGCTCTGAGTGAATATAGTGATTTTTGTGGTAAATCAAAGATAGGTGGCTAGCAGTAGAGCCAGGAATAATGAATAACGCAAATTTCCTCCAATTACTTTAACTGCTCCTCAATCCTGAACTACAACACAAACTTACTATTACAGTAGTGGGTCTCTCCTGGATTGCCATTTGTGCCAAATGCTGTGGGTTTCTGATGTTGACAAATATCCAGCATAGGCTAAACTGAGATTATTAAATGAAATGAATTTGGTTCTTATTCTACAGGTGAAAGATGCAAAGTATGATCATTATCAGATCCCCAGAAGTGACAGGTAAGTATTTTAACTCATGGTGTCACCTTATACTCCTGCAATCATCTTTGTTGTGCATCTTATACTGTATACACATGTGGTGTGTTAGCATTTAATCTGATTGAAGTCTGGGATTTGCACAGTTTGAATAGTAGCTTTGTTTCTTTTTCAGCTGTTGATTTTTTCTCTCTACTATTTCTCATGCTTTTCTGTAACTAAGTTACTGTTATTAGACACTGTAGAATATATTTTACTTCTCATGAAATGTGCTACTTATAAATCTCAGAACAAAGAACCAGTGAGATCAGGAAAGAAGAACCAGTGCAATTGTTAGACACGAGTATTTATCTTACCTGCAGTTTTGCAGGTACACCTCTACCCCCATATAACACTGTCCTCGGGAGCCAAAAAATCTTACTGCGTTATAGGTGAAACCGCGTTATATTGAACTTGCTTTGATCTTCCGGATCGCGCAGCCCCGCCCCCCCGGAACACTGCTTTACCGCGTTATATCCGAATTCGTGTTATATCGGGTTGCGTTATATCGGGGTAGAGGTGTATTTACAGTGGGCTAAATCCTAAATTCCTTACTCAAGACAAGTTTCTGATCAGCTACACCAGTGTCAATTCTGAATAATTCCACTGACTTGCTTCTGATTTACACTAATGTAATAGCAGAATCTGGCCCTTAGGTTTTAGTCTTGACTCAAGCAAAACTTTCATCAATGTCAACCAGAGACTTGCCTGAGTAAAGCCTAAGTAAATGCCAAGAGCCTGATTTCTCCTTTCACTTACCCTGATATAAAGTGGGAGTGACCGAAGCATAAATGGGGAGAATTAGGTCCTGAATAAGGACTTTGGGATTCGGTCCTGTAATCAGGTGAACACGAAGATATGATTAATCATAATTTGATTGGTTTAGCCCTTTTCATCTCAAAAGTTTTCAAAACACAAAGGTACAGTATGCAACGACCAGCTTCCAGCTGAGACAAGCTTGGCACAGCCTCTGCTGGCTTTGTTACAGGGAGGCATAATTTTGGATCACTTGCTAGAACTGCTGCCTGTGGACCACGAGGTTAGTTAGCTGTCCAGTCCTCTTCAGTGACTGGCAGACTTGAGGCATTTTTTTTTCTAAAAGAGCCTATAATAAGTGACATTAAATTAGGGACTATGAGATAACTCATCGATAGCTAGTGCAAAGCATAGTCTTGTGGTTAAGGCAGTGAACTGGGACTCAAGGTCAGATTCAGTGCCTGGTTCTGTCACAGACTTCCTGTGTGCCCTTAGGCAAATCATGTACTCTTTCGGTGCTGGAGTTCTCCACCTGTAACACAGGGATAACAACACTTCTCTGTCGTAAGAATACACTTATTAATGCTCACAGGGCTGGCTCTAGGTTTTTTGCTGCCCCAAGCAAAAAAATTTTTGGCTCCCCCCCCCCCCCCGCCAGCCCTAGCCTCTCTCCCCCCCCCCCCCCCCCACCCACAACTGCACCCTCCTGCCGCCCCAGCCCTGGGTCACTGGTAACTCGC
>NW_020682637.1:0-1534 GCF_002925995.2 Terrapene triunguis
CGTTCTATCCGAATTGGTGTTCTATCGGGGTAGAGGTGTACCTAGGCACCCCAGTCATGGACCAGGACCCTACTGTGCTAGATGCTGTAGGAGCACAGAACACAGAGACAGTCACTGAAAGGCCAAGTGACAGGGCATGGGGGAGGGGGTGGAGGAGACTAACTGGCGATGCTGAACGGTACCAGGTGATGGTCGGAGAGGGGGAACGCCACAACAGAGAGAGCAGTGTTTGCTGAAGACCAAATCAAGTGAGCACCCTTTTGGCGAGTGGGAGAGATGAACTAGGGCTGCAGGTCAATGCAGAGGTGAGGAAATGTGTAACTAAATGGCCGCTGGGTCATCAGCATAGAAACTGAAGTCACCAAGGATAAGTGAGTGTGGGAGACAGTGAGGAGAGCCAGGAGTGGAAATCCGAGAGGAAGGCTGAGGAGGAGGAGTTGGGTGCTGAGGGTGGTGAGCAGATGACAGCAGCGTGGAGGGAGAGTCAGAGGCAGTGCTGTTCAAGAGGAGAAAGAGTGGGAAGCAGGAAAGGTTGGAAGCAGGAGAGGAGAAGCCCAGCATCCCAGTAGTCTGATCCACCCAGGGAGTGGTGGAGAAGCAGAGGCCTCTGTAAGAAGAGGCCATGTCAGACAAGCCACGAGCCAGAGAGAGCGACCTATGGAATCAAGTATCAGAGGGGTAGCCATGTTAGTCTGAATCTGTAAAAAGCAACAGAGGGTCCTGTGGCACCTTTAAGACTAACAGAAGTATTGGGAGCATAAGCTTTCGTGAGGTAAGAACCTCACTTGCATCTGAAGAAGTGAGGTTCTTACCCACGAAAGCTTATGCTCCCAATACTTCTGTTAGTCTTAAAGGTGCCACAGGACCCTCTGCGACCTATGGAAGAGTGACATGAATGGCAGAGGCCTTTTAGAGATGGAGTGGGCATTCCAGAGACATGTCTTGTCTTTCATTTTGCTAGCGAAGAGGGTCTCAGCCTGAAAACCAGCTACTGTAGCTTTCTCATAGACTCATAGACTCATAGACTTTAAGGTCAGAAGGGACCAATATGGTCATCTAGTCTGACCCCCCGCATGATGCAGGCCACAAAAGCTGACCCCCCCACTTTCCCTTAGCTCTGCTGTTGAAGTCTCCAGATCGTGATCTAAAGACTTCAAGTCGCAGAGAATCTTCCAGCTTGCGACCCCTGCCCTATGCTGCGGAGGAAGGCGAAAAACCTCCAGGGCCACTGCCAATCTACCCTGGAGGAAAATTCCTTCCCGACCCCAAATATGGCGGTCAGCAGAACCCCGAGCATACGGGCAAGATTCTCTAGCCAGACCCTCATTTTACCAGCGATGGCCGTTATTGCCTAATTGATTAGAATCACGTAATCCCCTCAAACCATTCCCTCCATAAACTTATCTAGCCTAATCTTGAAGCCAGAGAGGTCTTTCGCCCCCACCGTTTCCCTCGGAAGGCTGTTCCAAAATTTCACCCCTCTGACTGTTAGAAACCTTCGTCTAATTTCAAGCCTAAATTTCCCCACGGCCAG
>NW_020682638.1:0-5712 GCF_002925995.2 Terrapene triunguis
CAGAACCCTGGGTTGAGTAGGTCCATGCTCAAACCACTGAGCTATCCCTCCTCCACTAAAAAAGAAGGCAGCTGTAATCCACTTCATTTCATGCAAAGCAGGTACAGCCCTCAGGCGGCTGGCAAGTGTAGCCCCTTGGCTGGGCAAAGTGCAAGTACCCCTGCAACTAGTGAATCTGGAGTCCAGGTTCTGCAGACAAGCTTGAGCTCTGAGCCCTGTATCTCTTGCCACCTACCTGGGTTATTGGCGCATCAGGAGTATTACGCAACAGGCATGTTTCACATCACTGACTGCAAATCAGGGACATGGATTTGCGTTCACGTTGCTCTCCCCATCAGTACCCAGCCAGAGCTGGGGAAGCTCCAACCAGCAGACCAAATTCAGTGATGAATCCTGGTCACATGGCCACAGGCACCAACTTTTCCTTTTCCCTGCGGGTGCTCAATCCCGCATTGCCCCAAGGCCCCGCCCCTTCCGCCACGGCCCCACCTTTGCTCCGCCTCTTCCTGCCCCCATTCCGCCTCCTCCCTGAGGCTCCCGCCCACCAACCGCTCTCCACCCTCCCCCAAGTCCCTCCTGGAGCCGCCAAACACCTGTTTGGCAGTGGCAGCGCCACCTCCTATCAGCTGTTTGGTGGCATCTCTGCCACCTATCAGCTGTTTGGCAGCAGCACCCCCCAATCAGTTGATGAATTAGGGTGGGGAACAGCTGTAGTCGGTGGGTGCTGAGCACCCACTATTTTTTTTCTGTAGGTGCGCCAGCCCCGGATCACCCATGGAGTCAGCGCCTGGCACCTGAGGCATGTTGCGCATACGCTAAGAAGAAGACTGCAAATGGAAGTGTAATGAATGAAGTCACATGCCTCAATGTGTTTCACTGATACTTGGGCACCTATCGAATGAACAGGACAGAGGTATATTTGTTCACGATTATTTATTTATGTCGTCCCAATCATACACTTTAGAAGCATCCAAGAAGAACTTACAGGTATCTTGACCCTGCAGTCTGATCCACGTAGGAAAAATGCCAAATCTGTGGGACAAGGGATGCAGTACATTCTTTCTGTCAAAATTAAATTCTTTAGCCTTGTGCCTACCTGTCACTCTGACACTCTCTTACCCCTTTTGCCTATTTCTTTTTCTCTGTACGTTTATTTTTTTGTAATCTCGGCCTATTTTTGCCTGTTTCTGGAGGGTGGGGTCTGAGCCCATAGAGATGAGGTAGATAAAATGGAGGTTTCTTTGTTTTTTTTTCATAAAGGGACCTCGGTGGAGGTCCTGTTAGCAGAGCTCATTCCCTCCACTTCTTTGGTCAGGTGGGTGAGGGCTGAAGACAGGGCAGGGGAGACGCCCAAGTTTGCTTTGAGACTTGATGGTGGACCCCTCACAAAGTCTTGTAGGGGTGGCCTTACTTCAAGCAGTGGGGAGTCATGTTGCAGGGGTAGAGCAACGGGGGAGCACAGTATTTTAATCCAACCTGCTTCTTCAACGCTGTGCCTTATGCAAGGAACACCCCCTGTGCCCCGTAAGGTCACTATCCCCACCTCCATCACCTCTCTCCCCATGATTCACCTATAAAGAATCAGCCAGTTAATAATTGCTCCAGGAGGGACAGATGAGGATAGCTGGAACTTTACGCCACACATGTATATAAATAAACTGCACGTTCACACGATTGTGTACGTACACTGTGAGTTTATATAGGATCATGACTTTCTCAGTGCCCATTAAGTATCAGGAGGTAGCCGTGTTAGTCTGTATCTACAAAAATCGGACATCAGGAATGGTAACATACAAAAGCCAGTAAGTGAACACTTCAATGTCCCTGGTCATTCTATTACAGATTTAAAAGTCACTATCATTGAACAAAAAAACTTCAGAAACAGACTTCAAAGAGAAACAGCAGAACTAAAATTCATTTGCAAATTTAACACCATTAATCTGGGTTTGAATAGGGACTGGGAGTGGCTGGCTCATTACAGAAGCAGCTTTTCCTTTCCTGGAATTGACACCTCCTCATCTATTATTGGGAGTGGACTACATCCACCCTGATTGAATTGGCCCTGTCAACACTGGTTCTCCACTTGCGAAGTAACTCCCTGCTCTCCATGTGTCAGTATATAATGCCTGCATCTGTAACTTTCACTCTATGCATCTGAAGAAGTGAGGTTTTTACCCACGAAAGCTTATGCCCAAATAAATCTGTTAGTCTTTAAGGTGCCACCTTGTTGTTTCAGTGCCCATTGTATGTCCTTTGTCTTACTTCTCATCTTAAATTTTAAGAACTTTTGGCCAAGGTCCATGTCTTCATATGTATTTGTACAGTACCTGGCGCAATAGGTACATATCTTTCTCTTTTCCTCCATATTATAGGGCTTTTTGAAGTTGGTAGTGCTCCCATATGTTTAACTAGATACTTCTATGAATAGTGGCTCTTAAATGACACTCAGAGTTACTGCATTATCTCTTACACAGTGCATACACTTGCAGACCTGTGAGAAGCAATAGGAGATATTACATGGTCCCGAAAGCTTGTATATTTTCACATATTGGCCCCAAAGCTCTTTCAAGAACATGTAAAAGCTAAATGTCACATTGAATTATTACAATGAGCTTTGCAGGGTTTTATTTATTTATTTTCGTTTAAAGGGTTCAGCAGGCAATTCACATAAATGCCTTTAGTGCAGACTAACTCTGTGACTCCCAGCACAAATAATCCAAAGAAGAGATGTTATCTGCATTTCTCTGCTGACCAGTGTTGTATCTAATCACCTGACATAGGAATTGCCCCTCCTCTCCAAACTAAACAGGCTAACATTACCCAAGACGATAATGGTATTTCAGGACGATCTTGGATAGTTTCTCTTGTTAAGTCTGCCTTTCAGGATTAAGGCTAATAACACACTAACCCATCCCCCTGTCACTTTCTATGTTTCAAAGTCATCCAAATCCAATTTAGTTTACTTCTAGTTAATCATTCATTTTATAGCATGATACTCCCACACAGGGTTGTCACTTATCAAAGCTTGTTTTCCAGAGTCTCTTAATCAATTTGATTAACTTCTGTGTACTCTTTCCAAGAACATTTGGGATGTCCTTTCCTACATCAATTAGCCTCTTAAATTGCTAGTGTCTGCTTGTTCAGGCATCTCCTTTTAACCTCCAGCTCTTAGGCGATAGCTCCTCAGGTCAGGTCTCCTTTTGGGTGTCAGATAAAAGCTTCATCTACATCATTCTAGACAGTCCCCCAGTTCTTACTCTGATTTTCCAATTTAACGAGCTCACCAGTAAACCGTGTATAGATCAGGATCACAATTTGTGGGGGGTGGAGGGGAGTCAACTGGTGACTTAGAGTATTTGTCATCCAGTTCCTTGGAACTGAAGATACAGCATTTTCCTGGCATTTAGTAGAGCAGCAGGCCAAAATAAGCATCTGGGACTGAATCTCACCTTCAGTTGTAATGAAAGGAGACATTGCATTCTCCACGGTAAAATTAACATTTTTTTGGCTAACATCACCTGTTAACATCACTTCATAGATATAATCATATTCTTAGCAGGGCCGGCTCCAGGCACCAGCCCACCAAGCTTGTGCTTGGGGCGGCACCTGGAGGGGGGCGGCACGGCGCTCCGGCCGCCGGGGAGAGCGGGGCCACAGCCGGGCTCGCCGCCCTCCCCCCGGCGCTCTGGCCGCCCTCCCCACCCCCTGTGCCCTCCCCCCGGCCCCAGCCGGGGCTCGCCGCCCTCTCGCCGCCCTGCCCCCGGCGCTCTGGCCGCCCGGGGGAGAGCGGAGCCCCAGTCGGGGCTCGCCGCCCTGCCCCCACTGCCCCCAGCGCTCTGGCCGCCGGGGGGAGAGCCGAGTCCCCGCCGGGGCTCGCCGCCCTCCTCCCAGGGCTCCGGCCGCCCTCCCCCCCGGCGCCCTCCCCCCGGCCGCCGGGTGGAGAGCAGAGCCCCCACCGGGGCTTGCCGCCCTCCCCCCGGGGCTCCGGCCGCCCCCCCCCCCCCCCCACAGGGGGGGCGGCGGCCGGAGGCTTTTTTGCCTGGGGCGGCAAAAAAGCCAGAGCCGGCCCTGATTCTTAGTGCTCGCTTCGGTATTTGCCTACTTTAACTAGGAAAGTTACTGGTTTTGGAACTTTGCCACATTATCTTCCTGTTGAATTAAAGTCAAAAAATGACTTCTACCTTTCAGCTAACCTGGCAGTTCTGATTAATATAGCTACACCTCCAGTTTTCACATGATTAGTTATTATTATTTATTATTTTACAGGTCAAAAGGGTGATAGGCACACAGCAGAAGGCTATGAAAAGTGGTGGTTCCCACCCCACATTGTTTAGAATCCTAACTGGTGATGTGATGCAGTGAGAGTGGCAAACAATGCAATGTAGGTGCTGTCATGAGTGAGGCACACAAAGGTTACCATAATAAAACCATGTGGTAACTCAGGGTTGGCTTGTGCACATCTTGACATTCCGTTGTATATCATTACATATGAATAGCATTTAACTCACTACCTCAAGGCATTTTTACATGCTGTGTTCTTAGCTTCTTCCAGGACTGGAGAAAAAGGACAAATGCTCCCCCTAGTGTCTTGTTATTCAAAGTTGTGTGGAGTTTAATAGTTTGCTTTCAGGGACATTGTCCAACCTCTCATTTGGGTTTGATCCCTATGGTTTCATGCTGTCCTCCAATTTGTGCTTTAAGCTTCCAGTTTGGGGGAGAAAAACACACCAGAAGTTCAAAGTGACTCACATTTGAAACTAAAGAGAGATCTAACTGCAACATTTCAATCTGGATTGGAAATTATTATTTATTTGTACTGCAGTGGCACATAGGAACCCCCTGTTGTAGACCAGGTCCCCAGTCCTGTCTGAAAGTGGACTATTTTAATGTGAACTAGGTGGTCCCTTTTAGTTCGTCCACACAGAGCAGTTAGAGTCCAACTCTTTGGTGTGCTCTGCAATTCACACCCCTGCACTACTGCTCAGTATAGACATAACTTAAGTTTAAGAACATAAGAACAGCCATACTGGGTCAGACCAAAGGTCCATCAAGCCCAGTATCCTGTCCTCTGACAGTGGCCAATGGTAGGTGCCCCAAAGTGAATGAACAGACAGGTTATCATCAAGTGATCCATGCCCTGTCACCCAATTCCAGCTTCTCGCAAACAGAGGCTAGGGACACCATTCCTGCCCATCCTGGCTAATAGCCATTGATGGACCTATCTTCCATGAATCTATCTAGCTCCCTTTTGAACCCCATTATAGTATTGGCCTTCACAACACCCTCTGGCAAGGAGTTCCAGAGGTTGACAGTGCGTTGCGTGAAAAAATACTTTCTTGTGTTTGTTTTAAACCTGCTACCTATTAAAGTATAAAACAAGAGTGCAGGGGGAGTTGGATATGGTGTTTTGATGTGCTCTACTGTAGATATACACAGCTGCAAAGTCTGAATCCAGATCTGGAACTGGATCCACATTTCACCAGAGGTTTTGGGATTTGGGAGTTTGATTCAGAGTCAGTTCAAAGATCACAGGTGAGTGATAGTGTGTAGCCATAAATCCAGCCCTAGTGTTGCTGAAAAGAGTTGTGAATCCTCCCACAAATCCTGGTTGAGTTCCTATTTTGACACAAAAATCTGGGAGAGGGGGTGTTTTTATGTGGCTTTGTTCATAGATTCATAGATTCATAGATTCTAGGACTGGAAGGGACCTCG
>NW_020682639.1:0-1322 GCF_002925995.2 Terrapene triunguis
TGGCAAACATGGTAAGCCGTAGACTTGTGGCCGCTTAAAACTTTAAGAGTGGCACTGGCCTCCTTTCAAATAGAAAGCAATGCGAGTCTCTGCTGGCAGCAATCCTGCAAGCATGAACTCTGCCCCTGTCCCACCCCCTCGCGGCTGTAAACCGCGTGGCTGTAAACCGGCGGTTGCAGTTCTATAAAGGGACGGGCAAGCAGTCCCAATACTAACTTAAACTTGTGCAATTTTTTGAAAATGGTTCGGACTATATATTGAGGCGCCCAAAAAAAGACAAATCATGATACACTTTGCACTGATTCCCCTTTTGTTTGACTTTACTGTTTACATGTTTTGAAGCACTTTACCCACTGTTCATATTTTCAATCTTCCTGTTTTGTTGCAAATAAATGTTTACATGTTTTAAAGCACTTTAGCTAATGTTAATATTTTAAATACGCCAGTTATGTTGTAAATAAATGTTTAGATATTTAAAACACTTACTGCTTGATCCGTCCCCTGAATCTGTGTCTGGGGTAACGGCTGGGGAGGGTTGGTAGGGGATCTCTGTCAGGGTGATGAAGAGCTCCTGGCTGTCGGGCAAATCAGCGTTGTAAGCGCTGTCTACTGCCTCGTCCTCCTCATCTCCTTCCTCCTCTTCCCCGTCCGCTGAGGAACCGGCCGCGGACAATATCCCATCCTCAGAGTCCACGGTCAGGGGTGGGGTGGTGGTGGCGGCCGCACCTAGGATGGAATGCAGTGCCTCGTAGAAACGGGATGTGTGGGGCTGGGATCCAGAGCGTCCGTTTGCCTCTTTGGTCTTCTGGTAGCCTTGTCTCAGCTCCTTGATTTTCACGCGGCACTGCGTTGCATCCCGGCTGTAGCCTCTCTCTGCCATGGCTTTAGAGATCTTCTCATAGATCTTTGCATTCCGTCTTTTGGAGCGCAGCTCTGAAAGCACGGACTCATCGCCCCACACTGCGATGAGATCCAAGACTTCCCGATCCGTCCATGCTGGGGCCCTCTTTCTATTGGATTGCACGGCCATCTCTGCTGGAGAGCTCTGCATCGTTGCCACTGCTGCTGAGCTCACCACGGTGTCCAAACAGAAACTGCGATTCAAACTGCCCAGACAGGAAAAGGAATTCAAATTTTCCCGGGGGAGTGGCTGGTCAGAGCATCCGAGCTCGGACTGCTGTCCAGAGCGTCAACAGAGTGGTGCACTGTGGGATAGCTCCCGGAGCTATTACCGTCGAATTCCATCCACACCTAGCCTAATTCGACATGGCCATGTCGAATTTAGCGCTACTCCTCTCGTTGGGGAGGATTACAGAAATCGA
>NW_020682640.1:0-3631 GCF_002925995.2 Terrapene triunguis
CCCCCCCTGCGCTCACCTCTGCCAGGCGCAGGTTCTCTGGCTTCACGCGCATGCTGTGGGCCACCGAGTCCAGCACCTCCGCAGCGCTGGAGTTCTCCTTGCTGATGCTGACGAGGAACTGCCGTGAAGAGAGGGCCGTCAGCCAGGCCACGCACGGCCCCGCTCGCCTCCCTCCCATGAGCCCAGCCGGGAGCCGCGGCGCCTCGGTTAACGGTGGGCTCCCGGAAAGGGCCCCCGAGAGAGCCCCCAGCATCCCAGCTGGCCAGGAGCGAAGCCGCATGGCAGGAGGGCTTGTCTTACCTTGACAGGTTTCTTGTGCGGCTCCTTAGCAAAGTAATAGACAGTCAGCACCTTCTGCTTCTGGGGCAGGGGCACCGGCAGGTAGAGGAAGGGGTCAAACGTGATGGATACCTGCAGTGCACAAGACAGAACGGTCAGCACGGGGCAGAGCCCCCGGGGCCCTGGGCTGGAAGGCTCAGATGGCCAGGGGCGGAGGAGCAGGCAGAGGCCCTGGGGTCAGAGGAAGTGGCGACAGCCGGGCACTGGGGCGGGAGGAGGAGTGATGGAGGAGCCCCCGGGTACCCCTGCTGGCAGGGCAGGCCTCCAGCGTGGCTGAGGGAGCAGGCACCGTGGCCGGCCCGGTGACCCTGCAGCGAGCAGGCTGTGCCCACCGCCCCACGGACAGACGCCTGCTGGCCGGGCGCCGGCCCCTACCTTGGCGCACACCGGGCACACCAGCTTGGACTTGTACTGGCCCTGAAAGAGGTCCACGATGAAGGAGTCGTTCCTCATCTTGTGCCGCTGCCAGGCCTCCTCTGCCACCACCTGAGGGGAGGGGAGAGGTCAGCATCCGGCCCCACTGGCCAAGGCAGCACCCACCCCCTGGCGGCTGCACTCACCTCGTCGGGCCGCCCGTCCGAGTCCACCGTCTCCGTGTAGGGCTTGTTCTGGATGCGGTTCAGGTCCTCGTGCAGGCCGTCGAGAAGGAAGGCCATGAACTCCTGGGCGTCGTGCTGGGCGTAGCCCGTGAACTGGCTGGCTTTGCTGGCCACGATTGCCTGTGGGCAGGAACGGTCACGAGCGCTGGCCCCTCGGCTAGAGCTGCCAGCGCCAGTTCTGTGCCCGGGCTCAGGGCTGCCCCAGGACACAGCAGAGCAGTCCAGGGCCAGAGGGAAAGCCCAGCAACAGCCCCAGCTAGCTGGGTGTTCCTGGATCCTGAGATCCCCTAGTCTGGCCCCGTGCCCAGCACAGGCAGAGACCTGCCCCCTGGAGCCCCTCCAGCAGAGCTGTTGGCAAACACCCGCTCCCCACTGAACCATGGCCAGGGATGGAGAATCCCCCACCCGCCCTGCCCCAGGAAACGCTTCTAATTCCCCTCCCCGTCCAAACTCGCCTCATTCCCTGTCTGCCTGGCATCAGCTTCCAGCCCCAGGGCCGGGTTCCCCTTCGCTGCCGGAGCCAACAGCCCATCGCCCACGATCTGTTCCCGTGGGGCAGGGACAGGCCGGCTCGTGGGGGCGCTCACCAGACTGAGCCCCTCGCCCCTGTCACTGCAAGGCAGGTCCTAACCCTGCGGCGCTCCCCCGCCCCGCAATGCAGCGCTGACCCCGGCCCTGTGGCCCAGGCAAGGCAGATTCATGGCGGTGGGTCCCTCCCCTCCAGGTTTTGTCCTGGGCTCATTTTGCCCCGTTTCTTGCTAGCTGCTGGACCAGCCATTTCTTCCTCGTTACAGATCCCGGTTCGCTGCTGCACCCGCCACGCACCCATCCCTGTTCCCTGCACTGGGGTGACCGGACCGGGGACGCCCCGATTTTTAGCTGTTTGTCGCGCGCCCGGTCGGGACACAATTTGTCCCGATATTTCGCTCCGCCGGAGGACCCCCCGTGTCCCGATATCTCACCTGGCCACAGGCCACCCTACTCCGCAGCCCCGCTACCGACCCACCCCGGAGCCCCGGCCCGGGCCCCGCTCGCCCCACGGAACACAAACAACCCGCCCTAGGCTCTGCAGCGGCCCGGACCCAGCCCAGCCCCCCCAGACTCCTACCGGTGGGTCAGGCCGGGCCCAGCGGCGGCCTCGCTGCCTACAACCGCGCGCCCCAAATCCCGTTACCCCCCCGCTCCCAGCGCGGGGATCACAGCGCCCAAAGCGCCCCCTGACCCGGCCTCGGTGTCCCGGGGCCCCGGCCCAGCCAGGGCTGGTTCTCGTCCAGCTCCCGGGAGAGCCCGGCCAGCGAGCGGGGCACGGAGCTGCCCGGAGTCCCCGCCCCGGCCCCTCGCCGCTGGGTGCCCGCCCGGGGCTCTGGGAGCGGGTGGCTGTCGGGTTGAACCCCCGGCTCCGGCCCCGGGACCCCGCAGCCCCCCGCACCCCTCGCCCGGGCCTTACGAAGTTGGCGGTGACGCGGGGGCGCGGCGCTCCGGCGCGGGGCCCGGCCAGCAGCAGGACGGCGACCAGCACCAGGGCGCAGGGCGCGGGGCGCCCCATCAGCGGGGCTGGCGCATGGCTGCGCGGGGCGCACACGGCACCCGGCCCGGCCGGCTGCGCCGCATTCCTGCCCGCCCCGCTTCATCATCGCGGGGCGGGGCGGGAGCCACCCCCCGGGGCCCTCCGCCCCCGGCAGCCCCGCACCGGGCACTGCCTCTCGGCCGGATCGGGGGGACTTCCCCCGCCCCCGGAAAGCGCCCCCGCCCCGGCTGTGCTGGTGCCAGGTACCTGGCGGGCGCCCAGGTGCGGCGGGGATGGGCGGCAGGATGGCGCTTGCCCCGCTGCCCTGGGCAGGAGGTCCCAGGATGGGCCGCCCGGGGCGGGGGGTGCCGAGCTCTGCTCACACTCGGCGGCAGGGGGCACAGCTGGTGCCAGGGGGACACAACTCCCCAGGGGAGCGGGCGGTGGCTCCTGCCAGGGACCTGGCACCGAGGTGTCTGCCAGGAGCTGCCCCCAGAGACACCCCAGCAGCAGGGCAGCTAACACCTGCTTCCTGGCAGCCGGGACCCTGGGGCCAGGCCTGGGACCCTCAGGAGCAACAAACACCATGGGAGGGGGGCGCTCCCCACGAGGGAGCCCCAGGCCCAGGAGATGCTGATGAGAATTATCGCCAGCAGCCCCCGCCCCCGGGCGCTGCCCCCCGAAAGCTCCGTCTCCCCACTGCCCTCCCACCCCCGCCGCAGGGCGCTGCCCCCCCGAAAGCTCCGTCTCCCCACTGCCCCCCCGCCCCCGCCGCAGGGGAATGGGGACACGGCGGTTGACCTGGTTTATTTCAGGCTTCCTGTGACTGCGGCAGCCTGCAGGGAACCCACGCAGCGGGCAGCACGTGCAGCGGCAGCCTCCTCCTCACGTGGCAGCTGGGCTCTGTCCGGGGGTCCTGCTCGGGGGCACCCCCGGGCACACAGCTGGCAGGGGAGCCCCGTGTTTGAAAGCGAACAGCCCAGCCCCCAGCACCACTTAGGGGTATGAAGCCTGCGGGCCTCAGTTTCCCCTCTGCTGCCCTGTGGCAGGGAGGGGAGGGCTGTGTGCTCTGGGGCAGGCTAGCAGACAGAGGGAGGGTGTCCCCAGGCTGCCTGGGCCTTAATCCCCCTAGCAGTGGAGCATGGGGAAGGCAATGGGGAATCCAGCACCTAGCAACCAGGACCCC
>NW_020682641.1:0-1680 GCF_002925995.2 Terrapene triunguis
AGACAACCCCCCAACCTAAAGCAAATACTCACCAGCAACCACACATCACTGAACAAAAACACTGACCCAGGAACCTATCCTTGTAACAAAGCCCGATGCCAATTCTGTCCACATATCTATTCAAGTGACATCATCACAGGGCCTAATCACATCAGCCATAACATCAGGGGCTCATTCACCTGCACATCTACCAATGTGATATATGCCATCATGTGCCAGCAATGCCCCTCTGCCATGTACATTGGCCAAACCGGACAGTCTCTAAGCAAAAGAATTAATGGACACAAATCTGACATCAGGAATTATAACATTCAAAAACCAGTAGGAGAACACTTCAACCTCTCTGGTCACTCAATAATAGACCTAAAAGTGGCAATTCAACAAAAAAAACTTCAAAAACAGACTCCAACTAGAGACTGCTGAGCTGGAATTGATATGCAAACTAGATACGATCAACTCAGGATTGAATAAGGACTGGGAATGGCTGAGCCATTACAAACATTGAATCTATCTCCCCTTGTAAGTATTCTCACACTTATCAAACTGTCTGTACTGAGCTATCTTGATTATCACTTCAAAAGTCTTTTTCACTTACTTAATTGGCCTCTCAGAGTTGGTAAGACAACTCCCACCTGTTCATGCTGTGTGTGTGTGTGTGTGTGTGTGTGTGTGTGTGTGTACACATACACACACACTCTCCTCAATATGTTTCACTCTATATGCATCCGAAGAAGTGGGCTGTAGCCCATGAAAGCTTATGCTCTAATAAATTTGTTTGTCTCTAAGGTGCCACAAGTACTCCTGTTCTTTTAACGTACACAATTAGCAAACCAAGAGCCTGCACCTCTAATAATGTAGTGCCAGCTAGCATCTTACTGGGGTGTGACGGTGCTGCCCGTGGGAGCCAGCTGAGGTCACTCAATTAGAGTGAACTGCAAACAGAACGGGGCAGACAAACCCCAAAAGCTGGTGGATATTCAATACTTAAATTTACCAAACCAGCACAAAAACAAACTTCTATATTACCTCACTGGTTACTCAGAAGTCCGAACAATGCAGTTCTCTTAAAGTACCCAGCCTCAGGCCTCCATCCAGACACGTGTCAAATATAATGAGGATTACTGAAAATCTTATCATATAAAAGAAAGGTTCTCCTGATCCCAAAGGACCAAGCCCCAGACCCAGGTCAAATTATAACTTAGATCTTACCCAAAATACACGTTTAGAGCCAATTCTTATTAACCAAGCTAAAATTTATTTTAAAAGAAAAGAGTGTTGGTTAAAATTTCAACATACATACAGACTTGAATTCAATTCTTGAGGTTCAGATACATAACAGATGTGTTTGTAGTTGCCAAAAGTCCTTTGAGACATAGTTCATAGGTGATAGTGCAATGTCCATATTCAGGGTGACTCCAATCAGTGACTGGGGATCTCAATCCTTGTGGCTTAAAGTTTCCCCCTCTTGAAACCCAAAGCAGATCTGCTTTGAAGGATCACATCCCAAGGTTCTTATACATTTCCAGCAGCCTTTTGGCCTGAGAAAACAATAGGTTTAACTCTCCTTGTCCCAAACATCCTGGCAATTAGCACAGGGTAATTTAGCCATTAAACAATTCAGATACAGGTTACTACAACCTTCAAAGAGACAGACAATAATACTATTTCACTCAAGTATCT
>NW_020682642.1:0-5141 GCF_002925995.2 Terrapene triunguis
TGAGGTTCTTACCCACGAAAGCTTATGCTCCCAATACTTCTGTTAGTCTTAAAGGTGCCACAGGACCCTCTGTTGTTTTTTACTAATTACCTGGTTATTGCTTTGTTTTCTTTGTCGTTTGTAAATTGAAGAATCGCAACAGAAATGCCCTCCCTGCTTGAAGGACTTTGCCCTAAAATATCTTATTTGGGACTGTTGTCCACTGTGGTTGAGAATCAAGAAAAAGGTGACAATTTTAGTAATGGATCCATTTACTGACCTCACTATCACTCTTTGCATCGTGATGAATACTATCTTCATGGCACTGGAGCACTATAAGATGACAGGAAGTTTAAAATTCATGCTTGACGTAGGCAACAAGGTAAGTGAATTCTGACATTCACTATCAAGAATGAATTTATGTATATTTCTACCCAGGATAAAAATAATGGTAGTAAGAAAGATTCATTTATTCATTCTTTGTCTGTTAATTTCCGGGATATGAGATTCTCAAATGTTACTCTTGTTTCGCAGTTGTTCTAAACATCCTTTAAAATAAGAACAGACTAGGCTAGGATTTTTGTTGACAATCCGTTATGATATACATGATACAAGTAGGGTTTGCTGTTCACTTTACTGATGTACCTATATCTATGCTACTATATTTGTGGGAGGGTGGTCTAGAGAGATGTGCTCACAGAACCACTTAGGCAAACATGACTTACTGTTTCTTTTGTCACAGGTCTTTACTGGAATTTTTACTGCAGAAGTGATCTTGAAAATCATTGCTCTAGATCCCTACTACTATTTTCAGCAGCGCTGGAATATTTTTGACAGCATAATTGTCACCGTAAGCTTAATTGACCTGAGTGTATACACCAAAGCTAAAGAAAGAAAAGAACGGGGAAACCTGTTAGTTTTACGTTCCTTCAAACTGGTAATGGCTCATATATATTCAGTCTCATAAAACTTTTTGCATGAATACAATAGAGAGGATTTCAGTTCCCCCATTCAGTGCAATTTCTGCACCCTCATATTAGGAACTGGAAACTCATTTTGTCTAATTTCAAACCCATTTAAAAGTTTGACAAACAAATATAGCATTTGTATTTCACTGTGAGATGATTTAAAAACATGGACTGAAAGGAGTAAAAGAAAAATCCAGTGTTAAAATGTAGTTAATGTGGGAGCAGAGAATGAAAAACAAATTCAGAGAAACTGAGAAAGAAGAAATGAAGGAGAAAAAATGTAATAAAGACATATTTATACTGTATAATCACCATACACTTGTGCTATCCTGGATTTTAGGGAGGTACTTGGTTTATCTATTCATACACTATATCACAGTCTTCTTTTTAGTTAGAAACACTTTCTAAAAAAACAAATAAAACAACCTTGGGGAAAGTGTGATTTTTTAAATTTAAAGTGAAAATGGTTTGCAAACTCAATTTTTTTTTGTTTGTTTTTTTGGGGTTTTTTTTGGTAAATCCTACAAACCCCTGAAATAGCATTTCAGGTTCGTGAAATCTTCAAAATACATATTTCCTCATCCTTACCTCATTTCAGTTTGGAATGGAAAATTGCTGTTCTTCGTATTAACTATTGCAACAGCAACTGCTATATCATCTCCAGCAACAATATTTAGTATTGTCAACTAGTTCCTTCTCCTGTGATGTACTTTTGCAAGTTGTTCTTCTGCCTGTCAGAGACCATCACAGCAGGCAGCTTCTGAGGAGAAAATGTTGTCAAAATTAAAGGAATGGCTGAAAAGAAAAGCAAATCATGTGACAAATTCTACATAACTTTTGAAAAGATAGGCATCTGAATAAGGATGTTTTCAACATTCAAGCATGTAACTTTACACACATCAAGAGACTTGGAGTTACTCTTGTGTGTAACTATTCACAGGTTTGGGGCCTATGTGATGGATTGGATAGACAAAGGATATAACATGCATTCTCATTTAAATGTTTTTGGGATGTCTCCTAAACACCAATTTAGGACAGGCATCCCTGTTCCAGAAAGCACTTAAGCATGTGTTTAACTGACAAACACATACTTAAGTGCTTTCTTGAATAGGGATGGATTTAAGTGTCAGCTCAAGTGCTTTCCTGAATTGGGATTTTAGCTGGTATTTGCGATTTGTTTGAAGGTATCTCACTTTCTCCCAATGCACAAACAGAGATGTATTGTGTCTATATGTAAACTATATAGGCACACATTTTCCCATTTATTTATTTCCCCCCTTTGCTCTACCAGTCTACTGTTGCCACTTTGTCAATCATAATTGTTACTGGTTCCTCTTTGTGGTAATTTTTTTCTTTTTGATTAATTAGGATTTCTGAGAAAGTTCCCATAAGAATTTTATCCTTCAAGATTGGAGATCTATCATAACATTTATCTTTGAAGAAAATTACTTACCTTTTATTATTTTCTGAATGCATTGTACTGTGGTTATAATAGATCATCATTCACCAGCTCAGAATTATAAGATGTTATTGTTTTTACCATTTTATTTTCAAAATGGCAAGGAACTGACTATTTAAAAGATTACAGGCTGTGGAACCTGACATTTGCCAGAGGCAGAGATCCCAAGAGTCATGAGATGTTATAACCTCTATAAATACAAAGAACAAGAATTACAGATAAGTAGTTACCTTTCTGCATCAGCACGTAGACCCTGATCGAGCAAAGTCCTTTAAGCACATGCTTAATTTTAAGCATGTAAGAAGAGCCATTGAAGTCACATGCTTAAAATTAAGCATGTACTTTATGTGGTTTGCTTGTTTAGTGTCTGTGATACTGTGGTGATGGATGCTATACAAACTTAAGATAGATCTTTGGCCTGATTTACAGAGGTGCTGAACAGCTATGATTCCTATTTAAGTCAATGGGAATTGTGGGTGCTCAGCACCTCCAAAATTCAGGACATTTGCATGTAAATATTTGGTTATTGAAAATGGAAATAAAGTACAGATTATGATAAACAGGAATTTAAGTTCTGATTCTAGAAGATGTGAAAATGCAGGAAGAAGGAAATGCAACAACTTGCTTGCCTGAGAAACTCACAATGGAAGGTGGTAATAAATTGCTACTGGTGGTATGTTAAACATTTATGTTATGGAATTGTGCAAAGACCACAACCAGGATTCTGGCATCATTGTGCTAAAAGACACAGCGATATAACATATATACAAATCAGTAGTCTATATTACATTGATCATATACTGACTTAAAATACCCTACATTTCATAGTGTTTGAGTAGTTTGAAATGTCTGCATAATGTTTTTAACCATTTTTAAACAGTGCAGAATGAAGACTATCTAATCTTCTGTTGTCTAATGCTATGTTTTTTGTTTATACACAGCTGAGGGTCTTCAAACTGGCAAAGTCCTGGACAACTTTGAATACACTTATTAAAATCATTGGTAACTCAGTGAGTGCCATGGGTAACCTTACCCTGGTTCTGGCAATCATAGTCTTTATTTTTGCTGTAGTAGGAACGCAACTTTTTGGTAAAAGCTACAAAGAACATTGCTGTAAAATAAGTGACGATTGCAAGCCACGTTGGCATATGATGGATTTTTTCCACTCATTCCTTATTATATTCCGAATTCTGTGTGGAGAATGGCTTGAAACCATGTGGGATTGTATGGTGGTAGCTGGGCAACCATTATGCCTTATTGTCTTCTTGCTGACCATGGTGATAGGAAACCTAGTGGTGAGTTTCCAGATATGTTTCTATTTTTATTGCCTGTACAGTATACAATATACTGACTTATAGAGATGAGGTAATGTTTTTTATTGGATCAGCTTCTGTTGGGGAGAGAGATAAGCTTTGGACCGTATACAGAGCTCTTCCTCAGGTCTGGATTTAGCAGACCTGAAGAAGAGCTCTGTGAAAATTCAAAAGCTTGTCTCTCTCACCAACAGAAGTTGGTCCAGTAAAAGATAGTACCTCACCCACCTTATCTCTCTAATATCCTGGGACCAACATGGCTACAAAACACTGCCATAATCTACTGACTTGTCTTTCTATGAATGGTAAGTTTCCAAGAGATGGTTGTAAAGGGGCCACCCCATGTCAATTGTGCTCTAGTAAATCCCCTGTTTGTCTTTCACCTGTGGAACTTGTGTTCATATTTAAAGTAAGACACTTCTTCAATATTGCATCACTGAACCTTTTCACAGACCAATATTCATTCCAATGAGGAACAATTTTCTAACAGAAAAAAATAATCACTAAGGGCTGAATGCTCAAAAGGAGTTAGGCTCCAAATGTCTACTTAGGCTCCTAACTTCTACTGAAATTGAAGTTATTGATTAATAGTTACCATTGATCTCAATAGGAGTTAGATGCCTAAATAGAAAGTAGGGACCTAACTCCTTTTGAGAACGCAGCCCTGTGTTTGCATATCACAACCTGTTTTTTGTTTAAGAATTTGTTTCTTTACTGAGTTCTTTGCAGGCAATCCCTGGGCCCACACATGAACCCACTGAAATCAGGATTCTGCCAGAACACAGCTCAATGCAGGGTCATAGTTCAGTTCTCTTTAGATGCAAGACATCGGATCTGCTTCTCCTCTTTCTTATAGTAGGCTAAATCAGAAGTAAATACACTAAAATCAGTGTTATTGCCCTACTGTAAAAGTAGAGTTGCTGAGAGAAAACTAACTCGCAGATGAAATTTTCGTTTTGAATTACTTTTGTCGGCTTTCTGCGAATCAGTGGAATCTCTTGTTTGTTTGTTTTTAAACAAATATTAAGATGTGAACATTGTATTTTGTGTGGGAATAACAAAAACCTTAATCTGGAAGTGAGTTTGAAAGTACATATCAGTAACTTAAGAGCCCCAAACATTATAAGAATGTTTTAATTTATCCCCCAAACAAGCATTACAAACCCAGGATATTCAGAGATAATGAAAAACATCAGCTTAGCATGTTTACATGGCATCCTCCCATGCATACTCCCACATTTGCAAGCATAGTGCAAAATTAAATATATAAAAAAGACTCATAAGGGGATACAAGACCTGATTCTTCTTTTGCTTACATCAATGTCAGGAGTTACTCCATTGGAGGAAAGTATCAGGGGGTAGCCGTGTTAGTCTGTATCTACAAAAACAACAAGGAGTCTGGTGGCACCTTAAAGACTAACA
>NW_020682643.1:0-2016 GCF_002925995.2 Terrapene triunguis
CTAAGAGACGTTAGGCAAAATCACTTTGCCTCTCTCTAACGCAGTTTCCTCATCTATAAAGAAGGCAGATAATGATCTGTATCTACTTTTTTGTAAAGTGCTTTGAGATATATGGAAGAAAAATGCCATGCTATGTGTTTACTTAGATTTGCCAATTAGTATATAATAATAAATCAGTCTTGTTAAAAGTTACCCTTAGTGGTATTAGTTTGTTACGAGCAGTTTTAATATTACCTCCTGAGGAAAACAGTGTTTAATCTTCTGTGTAGCTCATTATTGGAGTTATATTGATCACTTGCTAAACAAATGTCTAAGTTTTAAAGTTAACTTTTCCATTGGATTGTAAAGACTTCTGGGGCTCACTTAAGCAAGATACTTAGGGCTTGTCTACGCATACAGCACTGCGGCTTGTCTGGTGAGGACGCTCTGTGCCAATGGGAGAGAGCTCTCTTCCTTTGGCATAATAAAACCACCTCCTAAGCGACAGTAGCTATATTAGCGGGGGCAGCTCTCCTGCTGACATAGCGCTGTCCACACCAGTGCATATATCGGGGTGGTGGTGGTTTATTCGCACCCCTGAGCAACATAAGTTATTCCGACATAAGCTGTGTAGACCTAGCCTTAGACTTTAAATTGCCTTGATTGGCAGAGTCCTTGCTGCTAATCAAGAAGCAGTTTTCTCTAATTTATTTTGCTAACAATGTTATCTGAAAATGATCAGATGAATTCTTCAGTCACTGTGCCATGTCACAGTCACATGGGAGCACACTGGAAAAATAGACACAGTGCTTAGTGTTACAGAAGTAGTTTGATGTCTTTTGGCGCCAGTGTGAAAACAAGACAGGCAGTAGGATTTTAGAGAGGGAACTGGCTTGATTCTTGCAACGGGAGCTGTCGCATTGCAGACTGACCTCCTCGCACAAGGGAAGGAGAAGAGAGAAAAAAATACAGGTAAAGCAGGTAGGAGAAGAAAACAGTATGGATATAGAAGGCAGGTCTGTGAGGGGAGGGGAAGGAACTTATTTAACTTAGGAAAAACTCATTGGGAAGAAACTTTGGTGAAGTTAGGACCAGATTTTCAAAGTTTTATTTAGTCACCTAAGGGGCGGTTAGTTTCCCAGTGGGATTTTCGGAAGTGTCAAGGTGCCTAATTCATGTTATTGTCAACAGGAGTTGGGTGCCTAATTGCTTTTAAAAATCCCACTCGGTGCTTATCTAAGAAATGAAAATCTGACCCTTAGTGTTTCCTGGAAGTGAGATGTATGTCTAGTTATGTAAGTATAAATATTGCTCACATCAACCTGATGCTGAAAAAACAAACAAACGACTGCTGTAGGCCAGGTCTCCTCTAGGGCACTTTGCCCGTTCCTAGTGTAGACTCAGTTTATACCAGCACAACTTATTCTTACTTATTCTACATTTCCCTTCCTCTCCCCCCCAATGAAACAAACTATACTGGCAAATGTTTCGTTTTGCCGGTATAACTGCATCTATACTGGGTGCTTTTGCTGGCACATCTATGTTGGTCAAAGATCACATCTCTTCACACCCTTGACTGACATTCCTATGCCAACAGAATTCTATAGCGCAGATATAGCCTCAGTCAAAATATGACTTGATCGTGTCCTATTGAAGTTCTTGGGAGGTTTTTTTTCTTAACTAAAGTGGGAATGGAAGCAGGGTTACAGTGACAAAAATGTACTTAAGGCAGTTTTCAGAACGGGTTTATTTACTTGTTGATAGAACCCTTGAATGTTTGCTGGGCTTTACCCATTTACTCTGTTTTGATTATGAATGCCTTCCTTTGATTTCACAATAGCTAATCTATATGCTCTAGCTCCGAGGTATGATTTATTTTTTAAATTGCTTTGATATCTTTTGTGTTGTACTTCTTGGGAGATGCATGTCTAGAGAGTTAACTCACATCTGCTAGGAACAATTAGTCTCTTTAAAAGTGTAGTCTGAATATATATATATATTTTTTAAATTCCGGAAGCTTTTTCTTTTCCTTAGAAG
>NW_020682644.1:0-1630 GCF_002925995.2 Terrapene triunguis
ACTACTTCTTGCTATCACCTGAATCTCTATACTTTGGTAAACAAAGTTTTTTTTTTTTTTTTTTACTTGTTTTCACTATAAACATATCTAAGTGCTGTGTGTTAAGCAGAGTGGTGATCTGAGGTGTAACTGGTAAGCTCTCTGTCTCTTTGGAAGCAGTGACTCTGTGAACACTGTGAGTGTCCAGTGGACCAGGATCTGGAACCACCAGGGAGATGCTCAGAGGGCTCAAGGATTGGAATGTGACTTCTCTAACCTGGGGGGGGGGGGAGAAGAGGGGGGGGGGTCTGAGTGGGCCTAGAAAGAAGTGCTTGTAGGTTGGGGGGGTAGGGGGTTGGGGAGCTGACCCACAGCAGGCACAGACAAAGCTTCTTCACGCTAAGGCCAAGGGGTAGCAAGGGGCCTCACAGCCCTGGGTATCCCCGGGAGGCCTCATGGTGTATCTGGACTCAGATGTAAGTGTATCTTTTTCCACTATTGGTCAAATCAAAATGACAGACTTCATAACCCCTCATACCATGGCAAGAGGGGTCCTGCAGAGGCCCAGAAAATACCTCCCATTAAAATCTTTACAGTATCTGTATACCAGCTACCACCTGGTTATTTTGGTGGGAAGGAGTTAAGGAGCACACTTCTTACCTGAGAGACGCTCTGATTCACTGATTTCATTATCAGGTTCTTGTCCTGCCCCTAGTTTGAGTTCTCTGGTTGATCATCAAATTCTAATTATAAGCAAGGAGTAAGTAATGCCTCCTGTGAATCAAGGACTGGACAATTCTCTCATGATGTTCATAATAGGCATCTGGGCTATCCTTGCAGAACCTACACAGGGAGATAAACATGTCTTTCCCAGGGTTGTTAGCAGAGCCTGTTCTCTGCTGAGAGCATTGACTGTCCTTAGTGGATATGATGTTTAAAGGTATTTCAGAAATCAAACTTTCTTTGATTTCAAGGTTATGCTGTGTATGTGGTGGTGGGATTACGGCACGTTTGGCAAGAGTGTAACTATTCTAAGGGAAGTATTACCCCTG
The DNA here is from genome assembly GCF_002925995.2 of Terrapene triunguis. Lineage (NCBI taxonomy): Eukaryota > Metazoa > Chordata > Testudines > Emydidae > Terrapene > Terrapene triunguis. The sequence goes on from NW_020682644.1 coordinate 1,032, forward strand.
AGGGTCTCTTGTTAGTATCTGCTAATCATAACAGGGTGCTTAGCATCTCTTCTGATCCAGATCTACTTAATGGCTGTGGTGTCAGATTTACACCCATCAGTACTGAGCCTGATATGTCCCCAAAAGGTGATGCCAGCTCCCAAACCATTCCTGCTATTCCCTCCCATACCTCTGAGGTTAGTAGGCAGCCTTATGAGTCTCCACCTGTTGCTTTATCCTCTCAACCCAATCTAATTGAAACCACCCCTGATTTAAGAGTAAGATATTTCTAAGCACTTTTGACCTGTGGCCCTTGTTTTTAAAACCTCTCTAGGGAAAAGGTTGCGTCGTAGGCCCATTTGCAATGTCCTATATATGTACTGCTGGAGTTTTATTCTTTACCCAGTAACTAAATTCTAAAGATAAAAAAAGAACAGGAGTACTTGTGGCACCTTAGAGACTAACAAATTTATTAGAGCATAAGCTTTCGTGGGCTACAACCCACTTCTTCGGATGCATATAGAGTGAAACATGTTTCACTCTATATGCATCCGAAGAAGTGGGTTGTAGCCTACAAAAGCTTATGCTCTAATAAATTTGTTAGTCTCTAAGGTGCCACA
>NW_020682645.1:0-1594 GCF_002925995.2 Terrapene triunguis
ACCCCATCTTTAGTGCTCCAAATGCACATGGAAGGCATAGGGACTAAGCCTCAAACCTTGTACCCAGAAAGGGATGGGGATCTAGTAAAGAGGGTTCAGGCAGAGGAGCAGGTGTGGGGGTGCTTGGGGGCTGTACACTGGCAGAGAGGCAGGGTGTGATGTACTCGCGGAGGAGGGTGGAGGAGGAGAGGGGGTATCAGGAAGGTTGCGGGAGAAGAGGTGCAGGGGAAGGGGAAGGTGCGGGAGGAGAGGGCTGGGGGAGGGTACAAGGGGAGAGGTGCGGGTGAAGGGACAGTACAAGGGGAAGGGGTGCGGCGAAGGAGCGATGAGGGAAGGTACAAGTGTAGGGGCTGCGAGCGTGATGGGGGGTACAAGGGCTGAGAGGGGCAGGCGCTGACAGCTGCTTCCCCAGCCCCGTGCAGGCAGAGCCGAGAGGACAGACACTGACCCCCAGGTGCCCGAGCCGCGGGGGTCCCCTGGCAGGGCAGTATCCCCCACTGCCCTGCTCGGAGCCGGACTCTGCCTCTCCCCGCCCAGGGCAGGCAGCGCGGGGCTGAGGCGGGAGAGGGGAGCGGCGGGCTGGGTCCGGGGGCAGGAGAGGGCGGCGGCAGCTCCCTGGCAGCTCGGGCTGCCCAGCCACTCGCCCTGTCAGCGCGCGAGCCGGGATCCGCGCCCCCTGCCCAGCCCGGCGGCGCCTGCACAGCCCCCTCGGGCGGGGAAACGCCGCGCCGCCCTGGGGAGACTCAGAGCAGCAGCGGCAGCAGGACCCCTCCCCCGTCCCTGCATCCCGGGCCCCACTTCCCTCCCTCCCTCCCCGGCTCCTCACACCCAGGCTGGGCTGCAGTTCAGGCTGCCCGGCCGCTGGAGAGCCGGAGCATCATCCCCCGGAGCTGAGCCCCTCTCGCCGCCGCAGCCTTGAGCGCCATCTAGTGCCTGCAGCCAGAACTGCAGCGTCAGTTCCAGCGCAGACTGAAAGCCTCAGCTGACAGGGAACATCTTGGTTCAGGGCCGGCTCCCGGCTTTTTGTGCCCCCAGAAAAAAAAAGGGGGGGGGCTGGAGTCCCGCCCCTTGGAAAGTGCTGCCCCAAGCACATGCTTGGAGCATTGGTGCCTAGAGCCGGCCCTGCTTCCTCTGTTACAGGCAGGGGCTGGGTCTCTCTGCACGGAGCTGCCACGGAACTGATTGAGGTGACACAGTGGAGAGTCCAGGCTCACCAGCTAAGGGTGGGGACAGAAAGGAGAGAGGCTTGACTGAGATCAGAGAAATGACCCATCGGGGAAAGTGTCCTGCCCTCTGCCTCTGCCAGACAGATCACTGGCCAGCGAGTCCAGTTACCCCATGTCTCCCTGCCCTAGATCACTGGCCAGCTAGTCCAGTGCCCCATGCCCCAGATCACTGGCCAGCTAATCCTTTTCCTCTGCAACGAATGAGGCCGTTGGCCCTTTTAGCCCCATAGTCCACTCCCTCCACCCCCCACACAAATTCACAGACTCACAAACCGTTCCCCACAATAAGAGATCAAATTTCCTCTCCACTTCCTGCTGGAAAGCACCTGATGAAGGAATATGCAAATATTCTGCTCTCCCTTGCACAC
>NW_020682646.1:0-2949 GCF_002925995.2 Terrapene triunguis
GATAGGCAGCTGGCCTCTCAGTCAGTCGTGTCCAGGATAACCAGTTAAGATTATGCAAGCACTATTATGACATCCATGTGACTGTGGCACACCACATAATCTGCTGCTGACCAGGTATGTGCTGTAATTACATGGTCAAGATCCTCAAAGTTATTTAGGCTCCTAACTCGCACTGAAATCAGTAGATGTTAGGAACCTTAATACATTTCAATATCTGGGCCCATACATGTAAGCAGTCCAATAGGTGGCTAAATTTGCTCCAGTGTCGAATTTCTCATTCTCTCTACGTCATTTTGAATTTTGGTTCGGTCCCTCTCTCAGTTTGCCACACTTTCCAATATCGGTTTAATCTGAAAATCTGCTCCTGGTTGAATTTATATAAAATAAAAGCACCAAAGAAAGAGAAGAAACGGCCTTGGAGAATGCACAGTGACACTTGAGTGTGGTTGGTTGGTTGGTTGGTTTCCTTTGCTTTTTACTTTGGTTGATCAAAAAGCCAGATGAAACCTTATTGAACTGTATTACAAATATTGATTTTATATTGTTTTACAATGAATTGAAATTTATACTTCATTTCCATGTCCTGCCAAACAAATCAACGGCATTAATTTTTATTGTGTTTAATACAGTGTGGTGTCATATGTATGGCCATATGTAGAGCCAACACTTGATTTTGGAAGTTATGTTGCCTTTAAAGCATTCAGAGTGATGACACTCTTTGCAGTAAACCATATGGAAAAAGAATTCCAATTACATTTGTCCCTTGCTATGCATAACTTATTTTGTGCCTTTCTACCCTTTCTGATTTTGTCCTTACACATATATGTTATTCTTTTGTACTCTGCCTTAGTAATTCGTCCATGTTTCCACATTTTGTAGGATTTCTTTTTGATTTTCGTGTCACTAAAAAACTTCTGATGGAGCCATATTGGCCTCTTACTATTCTTCCTGTCTTTCCTTTGCATTGCCAGTTGTGTCTTTAATATTGTCTCCTTGAGAAACTGCCAGCTTTCCTGAACTCCTTTATGCCTTAGATTTTTTTCTCATGGGTGGCTACCGACCAATTCTCTGAGTATGTTAAAGTCTGCTTTTTCTAGTCCTTCTTCTATCATTCTCACTCCTTCCTTTCCTTAGAATCATGAAATCTATCATTCATGATCACTTTCACCCAAATCACCTTCCACCTTCACATTCACAACCAGCTCCTCCCTGTTGGTCAGAATCAAGTCTAAAATGGCTGTCCCCCTGGTTACTTCCTCCATTTTCTGAAACAAAGCATTGTCCCCAGTATATTCCAGGAACTTATTGGATAATTTTGTGTTTTGCCATATTCCTTTTTCAACAGATGTCTGGGTAGGTAAAGTCCCCCATTATTATCAGGATTTGTGTTTTGGATATTTCTGTTATTTGTTCTAGAAATGCCTCATCTCCCTCCTCTTCCTGATTTGGTGGTGTCATAAGTATAAAGGGAAAGGTAACAGCCCTCCTGTGTACAATACTGTAGAATCCCTCCTGGCCAGAGACTCCAAAGTCCTTTTGCCTGTAAAGGGTTAAGAAGCTCAGGTAAGCTGGCTGACACCTGACCCAAAGGACCAATAAGGGGACAAGATACTTTCAAATCTTGGTGGGGGGAAGGCTTTTGTTTGTGCTCTTTGTTTTGGGGGTTGTTCGCTCTTGGGACTAAGAGGGACCAGACATCAATCCATGCTCTCCAAATCTTTCTGAACAAGTCTCTCATATTTCAAACTTGTAAGTACAGCCAGGCAAGGCGTGTTAGTTTTATCTTTGTTTTCTCAACTTGTAAATGTTCCTTTTGCTAGAGTGTTTACCTCTGTTTGCTGTAACTTTGAACCTAAGGCTAGAGGGGGTTCCTCTGGGCTCTTTAAGTTTGATTACCCTGAAAAGTTCTTTTCCATCCTGATTTTACCTTTCTTTCCTTAATTAAAAGCCTTCTTTTTAAGAACCTGACTGATTTTTCCTCGTTCTAAGATCCAAGGGGATTGATCTGGACTCACCAGGAATTGGTGGGGGGAAAGGGAAGGTGGGGGGGAATGATTAATTCCTCCTTGTTTTAAGATCCAAGGGGTTTTGGATCAGTGTTCACCAGGGAATTGGTGGAAGAGTCTCTCAAGGCTACCCAGGGAAGGGACTTAGCACATTGGGAGTGGTGGCAGCAAAAGCAGATCTAAGCTGGTAGAGAAGCTTAGAGGTTTTCACGCAGTCCCTACATCTGTACCCTAAAGTTCAGAGTGGGAAAGGAACCTTGACAGGTGGTATGTAATAGACCCCTACCAGGACATCACCCCTGTTTTTTCCCCTCTTTTATCTTTACTCAGAGACTTTCAACTAGTCTGCTTCTCACCTCCTTCTGGACCTCAGAACAAGTGTACAATGCAATACTTCCTCTTTTTTTTTTCCTGCCTGTCCTTCCTGAACAAGCTATAGGCCTCTATACCAATATTCCAGTCATGAGATTTAACCCATCAGGTATCTGTGATGCCAGTTAAGCTGAGTTATGACTTATGTACTAAAACTCCCAGTTCTTACTGTTTATTCCCCATTATTATCACTCCTTGCATTTGTGTATAGACATCTAAACAAAAAGTGAGAACTCTGTTATTCTCTGACAGATGTTAAGCAGATGCCCCCAGAGATTTCCCTCTTGTTTCTCCTATAATTCGACTGCAATTTTCCACATCTACTTCTCCTCAAATATCTAGTCCTCTATTAAGGTCACCTTTTTTTACCTGGTGGCTTTTTTCACCTGCCCCCTCTGAACTTAGTTTTAAGCTCTTCTCATAAGGTTGGTGAGTCAGTGCATGAAGATGTTCTTCTCCTTCTTGGTCAGACGGACCCCATCTCTTCCCAGCAAACCTCCTTCCTGCAATAGCAGCCCATGGTTGAGGAAGTCAAACCCTCCCATAGACCCATCTTCATAACCCTATTATG
>NW_020682647.1:0-2810 GCF_002925995.2 Terrapene triunguis
GGTTTGACAGCACGGACTGGAACCTGCCCCGCTCTGCCAGGCTTTCTGCGCATTTACAATGACAGGCAAGAACCGATATTGGAAAGGTGTTTCTTGGTGTCCGGTTCTCAGGAGGAAAAAAGTTGAGAGTCCTCATCTTCCTGCTCCCCCCCCCCACCCCGCAGACATCCCCTTCCGTGTTTCTGATATTGTTTTGAAAGCACAGATTCCATATGTTCGCTGCGTGTATAGCGGTCTGTTCCTGCATGGCATGGCTGGGGCACATCAGCCGAGAGCAGATCTATCAAAAGGGGAATGAGGGTCCCCAGGCGAGCAGCCAGCAGACAAGGCCTCCAGCCCTGTGCTCTCTGACCCTAATGAACCCTGACACCTCCTTTATGAGGCTCTTGCTTCTCTCTGCATGATCCCAATAAAGCCTAACAGACTTCCTCCCGGTACCCTTACTAGCCCACTGCCCTCAGCGCCAACCTTTGGGAGCTTCCTGTAATTAAGAGCAGCCAGTCAATGGTTACTATGTTAAATAGCTGGATCTTTACTTCCCCCTCGGACAGCAGCAGAAATTCTGCACTGTGATTGCAGATGTGAGGTGGGTTCCTTTAGCCACGAGGCCCCTTTGAAACTCCCAGCCCTGCGCTAGGAGCTGAGTGGTCTCTGCCAGGCCCCCTGACAGGCAGGGGCAAAGGGGGCAATTGCCCAGGGGCCTCTCAGTGCAGCGCGGGCACTCAGGTCAGTGGGGACAGTCATGTGACTAAGGGTCCTGAGATCGGGGTCATTGGAACTGCTCAGAGAGAGACTGAGGCACAGGGAGAAGCAGACGTGGATTGGAGAGAGATGGGGGCAGGAAAGACACAGAACGCGACTCCCATTGAATAAGATAGAGCCTAATCCTTCCGTATCAGAGGGGTAGCGGTGTTAGTCTGTATCCACAAAGACAACCAGGAGTCTGGTGACACCTTAAAGACTAACAGATTTATTCAGGCATAAGCTTTCGTGGGCAAAACACCCCCTTCTTCTGATACAGATACACTGACTAGGAGAGCGGGGTACCCTGGAGATAGAGTCTGGCCCTTCTCTCAGCCACACACAAAGAAACTGAGTTCGCTTTAGGAAATAATTGGAGTCTCTTATAAGAAGGGGGATATGCAAATAGGGGTGAGAGTTTCATGTTTAAAGCTGTCTCTCTCACTTCCACGGCTGCACCCGGACAGACAATCTGCAGCCTCTGTCTCTGGGCAGTCACCAGACAACCCCCCTGAAAACTCTCCTCTCTAAACACAGGGACAATGAGACTTTGGTTATATCTCGTTCTCATTGCAGCAGCGTTTGAAGGTATTTTCTCCCTTCCCGTGTGTTGGATAGTCAGGAGATTGTTATTCTGTTTCCCTACATACTTATGTTCCCTGTAATTCATCTTTATCCCCAGGTGTCCAGTCCCAGGTCCAGCTGGTGGAGTCCGGAGGGGATGTGAAAAAGCCCGGAGACTCTCTCCGCCTCTCCTGCAAAGCCTCCGGGTTCACCTTCAGCAGCTACTGGATGCACTGGGTCCGTCAGGTTCCCGGGAAGGGACTGGAGTGGCTCGCCCGGATTCACGGTTCTAGCATAAACTACAGTGACTCCATAAAAGGGCGATTCACCATCTCCAGGGATGATTCCAAGAGTGAGCTGTACCTGCAAATGACCGGCCTGAAGCCCGAGGACACCGCCCGCTATTACTGTGCGAGAGACACAGTGAGGGGAATCCCGATACTGCTAATCAAAAACTCAAGCTGCAGAATCTTCTTTCTCCCATGCGCCACGTGGGGGCAGCACTTCCACAAACAATCCAGCCCTGGGCACACGAATGGGATCTACAACCAGAGCGAAAAAACCCTCTTGTCAGGTTTGAGATCTCTGTATTCATATATGATCACGTGTCCATAAAAACTGCAACAACTTGACTACTCACATGCTTACACTGGCGCTCATCAGACACTGAAGTAAAACTGCAGACTGCACAAGAGAAATATTTGGGGAACCAATTGTTCAGTGTGAGAATCAGAACTTGGGCGTCCAAAGCGGCCTAAAAGTGATGACTGTTCAAATGCTTTTGTTGTTTCTTGGGGGATGGGTAGAATTGCTCTCAAATCCCTCTGAAAAACAATAAGATGCCAGTGTCGATCTAACACACACTTCAAAGGGTACATGAGGCTCCAAACACCTCTAGACTCTACAGAAAAACAGATTTTCCCCCCGATTCTTCCCTTTTCACTTCTCTCTAAGGGCCTGATCCACAGTCCGCTAACGCCAGTGGTGGGTCTTTCCATTCCCTTCAACAGTTTGTAGCTCAGCCCTTATACCTGGAGGGGTGGGAGGGGATTCAAGGGAGCTCTTTGTGCACCAGTATGGTCAGATGGCTCCAAACTCGCTGGGCGCTGCCCAGACACAGAGTTAGCACCAGTCCGACTCCCTCCCTTAGAGCCACCGGCCAAATAACTCCGAGTATTCAGGGAGAGGGTTTCTGTCGCCTATAAGTGTGGGATATGCAAATAGGGGTGAGAGTTTCCTGTTTAAATCTGTCCCTCTCTGCCCAGGCTGCAGCCAGAGACAATCTGCAGCCCCCCTGGTGTCTATGCAGTTACCAGCCAAACCCACCTGATAAGTTTCCCCTCCAAAACCAGGAAAAATGAGACTTTGGCTCCATTTCGTTCTCATTGTAGCAGCTCTGGAAGGTATGTTTTCCCCTGAAGAATATTGAGTTGCTGAATATAACATCAATATGCTTTAAACTGCCTTTATTTACAGGTGGCCGGCCCCAGGTCCAGCTGGTGGAG
>NW_020682648.1:0-779 GCF_002925995.2 Terrapene triunguis
GTCAAAGGATGGGAGGTGAAAGAGTCCCAGAGAGGTGAAGTGACTTGCTTGCGATCACACAATGGGACAATGACAGAGCCAAGGTTTGTATTCAGGTGTCCTTATGCAGCGCCTTATCCCCTAGACCATGTGCCTTACCTATAATAGCTATTTATAGTGTGTGTGTGATGGTAAAAATATTGCCCTCATTTATGTGAAAACTGAGTCTTCAAAAGGTTGAAATAACATGTCTGGGAGCCCTATTAATATGCATAAGACAAGGATTCAGGATGCCTGGGTTCTAGTCCAGAAACGATTTGCAATGTGACCTTTTGCAAGTCACTTGAGTGCCTAAGTCACCACGGTTTGTACAATGGAGATCCTACTGAATCTGCATTTGTAAAGTAAATATTTGTAAAGTAGAAAATGTTAGTCAGTCTGTGGCATAAATGGACCTTGACTCCAAGCACAGTGATTGATTCACTAAACTCTGTAGTTTCTATGAAACAACATTTCCTCCTCTACAAGTACTTTTTCCAAAAACTGGCAGTGCAAATATTTGTTTGGAAGTGGCATTTCCACTGACTCTGTCCCCAGACAATCAGGGACAAAAGAAGTTGTATGAAATTTTACCCAGAAGTGTTTGTAACTTCATAAAATACTTTGATTTTACAGAAGTTTGACTAACTAAAAACAAAAAAAGGCAAATACAGGGAAACCCCGGTACAACGCGCCCCGCGATAACGCGAATTCGGATGTAACGCGGTCATAAGGTGGCTCCGGCTGCCCCAAGCAAAAAA